>NC_137090.1:0-7500 GCF_951640355.1 Cnephaeus nilssonii | reverse complement strand
TAGGGTTAGGGTTAGGGTTAGGGTTAGGGTTAGGGTTAGGGTTAGGGTTAGGGTTAGGGTTAGGGTTAGGGTTAGGGTTAGGGTTAGGGTTAGGGTTAGGGTTAGGGTTAGGGTTAGGGTTAGGGTTAGGGTTAGGGTTAGGGTTAGGGTTAGGGTTAGGGTTAGGGTTAGGGTTAGGGTTAGGGTTAGGGTTAGGGTTAGGGTTAGGGTTAGGGTTAGGGTTAGGGTTAGGGTTAGGGTTAGGGTTAGGGTTAGGGTTAGGGTTAGGGTTAGGGTTAGGGTTAGGGTTAGGGTTAGGGTTAGGGTTAGGGTTAGGGTTAGGGTTAGGGTTAGGGTTAGGGTTAGGGTTAGGGTTAGGGTTAGGGTTAGGGTTAGGGTTAGGGTTAGGGTTAGGGTTAGGGTTAGGGTTAGGGTTAGGGTTAGGGTTAGGGTTAGGGTTAGGGTTAGGGTTAGGGTTAGGGTTAGGGTTAGGGTTAGGGTTAGGGTTAGGGTTAGGGTTAGGGTTAGGGTTAGGGTTAGGGTTAGGGTTAGGGTTAGGGTTAGGGTTAGGGTTAGGGTTAGGGTTAGGGTTAGGGTTAGGGTTAGGGTTAGGGTTAGGGTTAGGGTTAGGGTTAGGGTTAGGGTTAGGGTTAGGGTTAGGGTTAGGGTTAGGGTTAGGGTTAGGGTTAGGGTTAGGGTTAGGGTTAGGGTTAGGGTTAGGGTTAGGGTTAGGGTTAGGGTTAGGGTTAGGGTTAGGGTTAGGGTTAGGGTTAGGGTTAGGGTTAGGGTTAGGGTTAGGGTTAGGGTTAGGGTTAGGGTTAGGGTTAGGGTTAGGGTTAGGGTTAGGGTTAGGGTTAGGGTTAGGGTTAGGGTTAGGGTTAGGGTTAGGGTTAGGGTTAGGGTTAGGGTTAGGGTTAGGGTTAGGGTTAGGGTTAGGGTTAGGGTTAGGGTTAGGGTTAGGGTTAGGGTTAGGGTTAGGGTTAGGGTTAGGGTTAGGGTTAGGGTTAGGGTTAGGGTTAGGGTTAGGGTTAGGGTTAGGGTTAGGGTTAGGGTTAGGGTTAGGGTTAGGGTTAGGGTTAGGGTTAGGGTTAGGGTTAGGGTTAGGGTTAGGGTTAGGGTTAGGGTTAGGGTTAGGGTTAGGGTTAGGGTTAGGGTTAGGGTTAGGGTTAGGGTTAGGGTTAGGGTTAGGGTTAGGGTTAGGGTTAGGGTTAGGGTTAGGGTTAGGGTTAGGGTTAGGGTTAGGGTTAGGGTTAGGGTTAGGGTTAGGGTTAGGGTTAGGGTTAGGGTTAGGGTTAGGGTTAGGGTTAGGGTTAGGGTTAGGGTTAGGGTTAGGGTTGGGTTAGGGTTAGGGTTAGGGTTAGGGTTAGGGTTAGGGTTAGGGTTAGGGTTAGGGTTAGGGTTAGGGTTAGGGTTAGGGTTAGGGTTAGGGTTAGGGTTAGGGTTAGGGTTAGGGTTAGGGTTAGGGTTAGGGTTAGGGTTAGGGTTAGGGTTAGGGTTAGGGTTAGGGTTAGGGTTAGGGTTAGGGTTAGGGTTAGGGTTAGGGTTAGGGTTAGGGTTAGGGTTAGGGTTAGGGTTAGGGTTAGGGTTAGGGTTAGGGTTAGGGTTAGGGTTAGGGTTAGGGTTAGGGTTAGGGTTAGGGTTAGGGTTAGGGTTAGGGTTAGGGTTAGGGTTAGGGTTAGGGTTAGGGTTAGGGTTAGGGTTAGGGTTAGGGTTAGGGTTAGGGTTAGGGTTAGGGTTAGGGTTAGGGTTAGGGTTAGGGTTAGGGTTAGGGTTAGGGTTAGGGTTAGGGTTAGGGTTAGGGTTAGGGTTAGGGTTAGGGTTAGGGTTAGGGTTAGGGTTAGGGTTAGGGTTAGGGTTAGGGTTAGGGTTAGGGTTAGGGTTAGGGTTAGGGTTAGGGTTAGGGTTAGGGTTAGGGTTAGGGTTAGGGTTAGGGTTAGGGTTAGGGTTAGGGTTAGGGTTAGGGTTAGGGTTAGGGTTAGGGTTAGGGTTAGGGTTAGGGTTAGGGTTAGGGTTAGGGTTAGGGTTAGGGTTAGGGTTAGGGTTAGGGTTAGGGTTAGGGTTAGGGTTAGGGTTAGGGTTAGGGTTAGGGTTAGGGTTAGGGTTAGGGTTAGGGTTAGGGTTAGGGTTAGGGTTAGGGTTAGGGTTAGGGTTAGGGTTAGGGTTAGGGTTAGGGTTAGGGTTAGGGTTAGGGTTAGGGTTAGGGTTAGGGTTAGGGTTAGGGTTAGGGTTAGGGTTAGGGTTAGGGTTAGGGTTAGGGTTAGGGTTAGGGTTAGGGTTAGGGTTAGGGTTAGGGTTAGGGTTAGGGTTAGGGTTAGGGTTAGGGTTAGGGTTAGGGTTAGGGTTAGGGTTAGGGTTAGGGTTAGGGTTAGGGTTAGGGTTAGGGTTAGGGTTAGGGTTAGGGTTAGGGTTAGGGTTAGGGTTAGGGTTAGGGTTAGGGTTAGGGTTAGGGTTAGGGTTAGGGTTAGGGTTAGGGTTAGGGTTAGGGTTAGGGTTAGGGTTAGGGTTAGGGTTAGGGTTAGGGTTAGGGTTAGGGTTAGGGTTAGGGTTAGGGTTAGGGTTAGGGTTAGGGTTAGGGTTAGGGTTAGGGTTAGGGTTAGGGTTAGGGTTAGGGTTAGGGTTAGGGTTAGGGTTAGGGTTAGGGTTAGGGTTAGGGTTAGGGTTAGGGTTAGGGTTAGGGTTAGGGTTAGGGTTAGGGTTAGGGTTAGGGTTAGGGTTAGGGTTAGGGTTAGGGTTAGGGTTAGGGTTAGGGTTAGGGTTAGGGTTAGGGTTAGGGTTAGGGTTAGGGTTAGGGTTAGGGTTAGGGTTAGGGTTAGGGTTAGGGTTAGGGTTAGGGTTAGGGTTAGGGTTAGGGTTAGGGTTAGGGTTAGGGTTAGGGTTAGGGTTAGGGTTAGGGTTAGGGTTAGGGTTAGGGTTAGGGTTAGGGTTAGGGTTAGGGTTAGGGTTAGGGTTAGGGTTAGGGTTAGGGTTAGGGTTAGGGTTAGGGTTAGGGTTAGGGTTAGGGTTAGGGTTAGGGTTAGGGTTAGGGTTAGGGTTAGGGTTAGGGTTAGGGTTAGGGTTAGGGTTAGGGTTAGGGTTAGGGTTAGGGTTAGGGTTAGGGTTAGGGTTAGGGTTAGGGTTAGGGTTAGGGTTAGGGTTAGGGTTAGGGTTAGGGTTAGGGTTAGGGTTAGGGTTAGGGTTAGGGTTAGGGTTAGGGTTAGGGTTAGGGTTAGGGTTAGGGTTAGGGTTAGGGTTAGGGTTAGGGTTAGGGTTAGGGTTAGGGTTAGGGTTAGGGTTAGGGTTAGGGTTAGGGTTAGGGTTAGGGTTAGGGTTAGGGTTAGGGTTAGGGTTAGGGTTAGGGTTAGGGTTAGGGTTAGGGTTAGGGTTAGGGTTAGGGTTAGGGTTAGGGTTAGGGTTAGGGTTAGGGTTAGGGTTAGGGTTAGGGTTAGGGTTAGGGTTAGGGTTAGGGTTAGGGTTAGGGTTAGGGTTAGGGTTAGGGTTAGGGTTAGGGTTAGGGTTAGGGTTAGGGTTAGGGTTAGGGTTAGGGTTAGGGTTAGGGTTAGGGTTAGGGTTAGGGTTAGGGTTAGGGTTAGGGTTAGGGTTAGGGTTAGGGTTAGGGTTAGGGTTAGGGTTAGGGTTAGGGTTAGGGTTAGGGTTAGGGTTAGGGTTAGGGTTAGGGTTAGGGTTAGGGTTAGGGTTAGGGTTAGGGTTAGGGTTAGGGTTAGGGTTAGGGTTAGGGTTAGGGTTAGGGTTAGGGTTAGGGTTAGGGTTAGGGTTAGGGTTAGGGTTAGGGTTAGGGTTAGGGTTAGGGTTAGGGTTAGGGTTAGGGTTAGGGTTAGGGTTAGGGTTAGGGTTAGGGTTAGGGTTAGGGTTAGGGTTAGGGTTAGGGTTAGGGTTAGGGTTAGGGTTAGGGTTAGGGTTAGGGTTAGGGTTAGGGTTAGGGTTAGGGTTAGGGTTAGGGTTAGGGTTAGGGTTAGGGTTAGGGTTAGGGTTAGGGTTAGGGTTAGGGTTAGGGTTAGGGTTAGGGTTAGGGTTAGGGTTAGGGTTAGGGTTAGGGTTAGGGTTAGGGTTAGGGTTAGGGTTAGGGTTAGGGTTAGGGTTAGGGTTAGGGTTAGGGTTAGGGTTAGGGTTAGGGTTAGGGTTAGGGTTAGGGTTAGGGTTAGGGTTAGGGTTAGGGTTAGGGTTAGGGTTAGGGTTAGGGTTAGGGTTAGGGTTAGGGTTAGGGTTAGGGTTAGGGTTAGGGTTAGGGTTAGGGTTAGGGTTAGGGTTAGGGTTAGGGTTAGGGTTAGGGTTAGGGTTAGGGTTAGGGTTAGGGTTAGGGTTAGGGTTAGGGTTAGGGTTAGGGTTAGGGTTAGGGTTAGGGTTAGGGTTAGGGTTAGGGTTAGGGTTAGGGTTAGGGTTAGGGTTAGGGTTAGGGTTAGGGTTAGGGTTAGGGTTAGGGTTAGGGTTAGGGTTAGGGTTAGGGTTAGGGTTAGGGTTAGGGTTAGGGTTAGGGTTAGGGTTAGGGTTAGGGTTAGGGTTAGGGTTAGGGTTAGGGTTAGGGTTAGGGTTAGGGTTAGGGTTAGGGTTAGGGTTAGGGTTAGGGTTAGGGTTAGGGTTAGGGTTAGGGTTAGGGTTAGGGTTAGGGTTAGGGTTAGGGTTAGGGTTAGGGTTAGGGTTAGGGTTAGGGTTAGGGTTAGGGTTAGGGTTAGGGTTAGGGTTAGGGTTAGGGTTAGGGTTAGGGTTAGGGTTAGGGTTAGGGTTAGGGTTAGGGTTAGGGTTAGGGTTAGGGTTAGGGTTAGGGTTAGGGTTAGGGTTAGGGTTAGGGTTAGGGTTAGGGTTAGGGTTAGGGTTAGGGTTAGGGTTAGGGTTAGGGTTAGGGTTAGGGTTAGGGTTAGGGTTAGGGTTAGGGTTAGGGTTAGGGTTAGGGTTAGGGTTAGGGTTAGGGTTAGGGTTAGGGTTAGGGTTAGGGTTAGGGTTAGGGTTAGGGTTAGGGTTAGGGTTAGGGTTAGGGTTAGGGTTAGGGTTAGGGTTAGGGTTAGGGTTAGGGTTAGGGTTAGGGTTAGGGTTAGGGTTAGGGTTAGGGTTAGGGTTAGGGTTAGGGTTAGGGTTAGGGTTAGGGTTAGGGTTAGGGTTAGGGTTAGGGTTAGGGTTAGGGTTAGGGTTAGGGTTAGGGTTAGGGTTAGGGTTAGGGTTAGGGTTAGGGTTAGGGTTAGGGTTAGGGTTAGGGTTAGGGTTAGGGTTAGGGTTAGGGTTAGGGTTAGGGTTAGGGTTAGGGTTAGGGTTAGGGTTAGGGTTAGGGTTAGGGTTAGGGTTAGGGTTAGGGTTAGGGTTAGGGTTAGGGTTAGGGTTAGGGTTAGGGTTAGGGTTAGGGTTAGGGTTAGGGTTAGGGTTAGGGTTAGGGTTAGGGTTAGGGTTAGGGTTAGGGTTAGGGTTAGGGTTAGGGTTAGGGTTAGGGTTAGGGTTAGGGTTAGGGTTAGGGTTAGGGTTAGGGTTAGGGTTAGGGTTAGGGTTAGGGTTAGGGTTAGGGTTAGGGTTAGGGTTAGGGTTAGGGTTAGGGTTAGGGTTAGGGTTAGGGTTAGGGTTAGGGTTAGGGTTAGGGTTAGGGTTAGGGTTAGGGTTAGGGTTAGGGTTAGGGTTAGGGTTAGGGTTAGGGTTAGGGTTAGGGTTAGGGTTAGGGTTAGGGTTAGGGTTAGGGTTAGGGTTAGGGTTAGGGTTAGGGTTAGGGTTAGGGTTAGGGTTAGGGTTAGGGTTAGGGTTAGGGTTAGGGTTAGGGTTAGGGTTAGGGTTAGGGTTAGGGTTAGGGTTAGGGTTAGGGTTAGGGTTAGGGTTAGGGTTAGGGTTAGGGTTAGGGTTAGGGTTAGGGTTAGGGTTAGGGTTAGGGTTAGGGTTAGGGTTAGGGTTAGGGTTAGGGTTAGGGTTAGGGTTAGGGTTAGGGTTAGGGTTAGGGTTAGGGTTAGGGTTAGGGTTAGGGTTAGGGTTAGGGTTAGGGTTAGGGTTAGGGTTAGGGTTAGGGTTAGGGTTAGGGTTAGGGTTAGGGTTAGGGTTAGGGTTAGGGTTAGGGTTAGGGTTAGGGTTAGGGTTAGGGTTAGGGTTAGGGTTAGGGTTAGGGTTAGGGTTAGGGTTAGGGTTAGGGTTAGGGTTAGGGTTAGGGTTAGGGTTAGGGTTAGGGTTAGGGTTAGGGTTAGGGTTAGGGTTAGGGTTAGGGTTAGGGTTAGGGTTAGGGTTAGGGTTAGGGTTAGGGTTAGGGTTAGGGTTAGGGTTAGGGTTAGGGTTAGGGTTAGGGTTAGGGTTAGGGTTAGGGTTAGGGTTAGGGTTAGGGTTAGGGTTAGGGTTAGGGTTAGGGTTAGGGTTAGGGTTAGGGTTAGGGTTAGGGTTAGGGTTAGGGTTAGGGTTAGGGTTAGGGTTAGGGTTAGGGTTAGGGTTAGGGTTAGGGTTAGGGTTAGGGTTAGGGTTAGGGTTAGGGTTAGGGTTAGGGTTAGGGTTAGGGTTAGGGTTAGGGTTAGGGTTAGGGTTAGGGTTAGGGTTAGGGTTAGGGTTAGGGTTAGGGTTAGGGTTAGGGTTAGGGTTAGGGTTAGGGTTAGGGTTAGGGTTAGGGTTAGGGTTAGGGTTAGGGTTAGGGTTAGGGTTAGGGTTAGGGTTAGGGTTAGGGTTAGGGTTAGGGTTAGGGTTAGGGTTAGGGTTAGGGTTAGGGTTAGGGTTAGGGTTAGGGTTAGGGTTAGGGTTAGGGTTAGGGTTAGGGTTAGGGTTAGGGTTAGGGTTAGGGTTAGGGTTAGGGTTAGGGTTAGGGTTAGGGTTAGGGTTAGGGTTAGGGTTAGGGTTAGGGTTAGGGTTAGGGTTAGGGTTAGGGTTAGGGTTAGGGTTAGGGTTAGGGTTAGGGTTAGGGTTAGGGTTAGGGTTAGGGTTAGGGTTAGGGTTAGGGTTAGGGTTAGGGTTAGGGTTAGGGTTAGGGTTAGGGTTAGGGTTAGGGTTAGGGTTAGGGTTAGGGTTAGGGTTAGGGTTAGGGTTAGGGTTAGGGTTAGGGTTAGGGTTAGGGTTAGGGTTAGGGTTAGGGTTAGGGTTAGGGTTAGGGTTAGGGTTAGGGTTAGGGTTAGGGTTAGGGTTAGGGTTAGGGTTAGGGTTAGGGTTAGGGTTAGGGTTAGGGTTAGGGTTAGGGTTAGGGTTAGGGTTAGGGTTAGGGTTAGGGTTAGGGTTAGGGTTAGGGTTAGGGTTAGGGTTAGGGTTAGGGTTAGGGTTAGGGTTAGGGTTAGGGTTAGGGTTAGGGTTAGGGTTAGGGTTAGGGTTAGGGTTAGGGTTAGGGTTAGGGTTAGGGTTAGGGTTAGGGTTAGGGTTAGGGTTAGGGTTAGGGTTAGGGTTAGGGTTAGGGTTAGGGTTAGGGTTAGGGTTAGGGTTAGGGTTAGGGTTAGGGTTAGGGTTAGGGTTAGGGTTAGGGTTAGGGTTAGGGTTAGGGTTAGGGTTAGGGTTAGGGTTAGGGTTAGGGTTAGGGTTAGGGTTAGGGTTAGGGTTAGGGTTAGGGTTAGGGTTAGGGTTAGGGTTAGGGTTAGGGTTAGGGTTAGGGTTAGGGTT
>NW_027645572.1:20000-153173 GCF_951640355.1 Cnephaeus nilssonii | reverse complement strand
ATAAAAAGCACTGTATTACTAATAAAAGTTGCCAGAGCTTCTCGAGAGTTCTGGACCTCCTGACCCCGCTGTTGTTTCTCTTATTCTTTCTATTTCTCAATTCCCACCTCCCTACCTCAGCCCGGTTCAATCGTCAGGCTGGACCTGACAACGTCACCTGGGTTCTCCTTCACAGTCCTTCCGCCCAGGGTCTGGGACGGACTCCTGGACTTCCCAGTGGAGGCTGCTTCTGTGCCTCCATCACCTGCTGGAACTGCTATGCGTGTCCCTTGTTCTTTCCTGTTCTTGGTTGACAGATTACCTGGGTGGGTGAACTCAGATTCCGAAAGGTGAACAGCATGACTGTGAGGGGCTCCACATGGCCTACCCTCCTGGATGCCCACGGGGCCTGGGTTCTTCGCTGGCCCAGAGGGCCCAGATTGAAGTGGTGGCCAGCCAGAGGTTCTGGGTGCTTTCTTGAGGCTGGTCCCTGAGGAAGGGGTGGGGCGGGGCTGGTTTTTGGCGCAGGTTGATGGTGTGCTGGTCTTGGTTGCTGAGGAGGACTGGGTTCCATGGGCTCTGACATGTTCATTGGGTTAGTAACAGAGCACTCTAAAAAGAAAAGAATGTTCCTTATAAAGAGAACAGACAGTAACACATAAACTCAGTCTGGAAAAATCAGGAATTTTGGGGTCTCAAGCCCATGTAATCCTTCTAGTGGGCTGGCTGTCTCAAAAGATCTCAGGCTACATATTCCACCCCCAAATTCCTAATTTTTCCAGATGGTCCTGGTACCTGGAAGTGGCCACCCCATGTCCACACTATATTGGCTCAAAGCAAAGGAAGACGTGATAGACATCCAAGGCTGCATCCAGCTCAGCACATCCTGAAGCTGTGGGCAAGGAGAGAGCATGAAGACCACAGTCCTGGATCCAACCACCCCACTCTCTGCCCTCTGTGCTTTGCCCTAGGAAAACCTGCTGTGTCTGTGGGGTAGGCAGCGCTTTTTCCAGCCGACACAGGTATTCAAAAAACAGCTTTTCTATAGCAGCCAGAAAGGGCTCCCCATACTCTTGTTCAAGTTCCTGCAGACAGAAAAAAGCTGGTCAGAAAAGGACTAGAAAAGAAAGCCACATCACAGCTTCCAAAATTAGTTAGTCTCACCAGCAACTTCCAATCCAAATCCTCAGGGGCCTCTGCCAGCAGCTTTACCTGCCGGTGAAAGGCTTCCTGTGCCTCTGAGATGATCTTCAGATCCTGCTCTGTCTGTGGAAGGCAAAGAAGGCAGACAAATTAGGGGCACCAAGGATTAACCGTGGGTGGGGACTGTTCCAGGGATTACTCACAGCTTTGGGGTCCCGCACGACAGCAGGTCCAGACACTGGAAAGTGGAGATACAAGGCATTCAGGACTTGGGCCCAACGCTGGCCCTGAAGGATCAGCTCCACCACCACCTGGAAAGGCGGCTGAGCTCAGAATTCCCACTTCGGAGCGGGCTTCCCTTTCGCAGCCGCTCCCACCCCACAAGCGGCTTTTTTCCCCCAGTCGGATCCTTGCACCCCGCCCCTTCCCCTCGGCGCGTTCCCGGTCCCAGTGGCTCTAACACCTTGGCCTTCAGGCCCATACACAGGCGCTCGTGGTGGCGGTAGGGAACCAAGCCAGGAGCAGCAGCGCGCAGGGTCCGCAGAAACTCCAACACTTGCGGGAAATACTCCACGTGGCGTCCGCGCACGACACTCCAGCTGGCAGCGGCAGCCAAGCGCAGGGCGGCGGAGCCTGCGCCCGGGGACTCAGCCATGGCGGGAGCGGGACTTCGGTTGTTTCCTCCGAGAGGCGCTCTGGCCCCGAGGCGCGGGCGTCGTAAGCTTCGCGGTCCTCAGCGCCCTTCTATAGGCCGCCAGGACTTTGTAGGGTTTTTTCCAATTTGGGCCGGAGCCCGGGTGAAGAACCTAGCGGCTCCTATGGTACCAGGATGCTCGCTCTCCCTTAAACGGCGCCGTTGTCTCGAACCCGAGGGCTACCGCGCTTCCGCTTCCGGCCGTGCCACCAGTTTTTCTTGCCCCGGAAAAGGGCGATAATGGAAAACCAATGGGTCCCCCCGGAGGCGGGGGAACGTGAGCGCGCGTCCGGAAGCCCCGCCCCGGCGGCCGGCCCTGCGGCTCTTGGCGAACGTGCATAGAAGTCACGTCCCTCTCTTGGGAGGCTTGACTTTCTCTTCTGTACAGCGGGATCATACGGCTTGTCCTCTCCACCATCATCATCACCCACGGAAATTCCTTAAATCCCAGACCTCCACCCGGAGCTGCATCTCCCGGAACTGAATGGCTGCCTCATTAATGGCGGCCTTCAGGGTACGGACTGCCTCAATAATGGCCGCCTCCAGGCCACTGGTTGCCTCATAATTGCGCCCTCCAGGGTACTGGCTGCCTCAATAATGCTCGCCCCCAAGGCATCGGCGGCCTCAATACTTGGCGGCCTGCAGGTTACTGGCTGCCTCATTAAGAGCGTCCTGTTTGGTACTGGCCGCTTTCGTTAGCGGCGGCTTCCCCCGTGCGGAACACTTCAATAATGGCGGCTTCCGTGTTACGGCATGCCCCCAAAATGGCGGCCTCTCGCGAGGACGCTGAGTCTCGCGACACTCCCAGCACCTCGCTGTACGGACTGGCTGCCTCAATAATGGCGGCCTCCGAGGTACTGACGGCAGACTCTAGGTTACGGACTGACATCGCGAACGCAGCTTCCTGATGTCAGTGCAGCAGCCAAGGCTCCCTTTGTAGGGCTGGGGCGGGAAGGGGTGCACAATCCAGACCCGTGGCTTCAGTCCAATCATAAATAAATAAAAATGATTGCCGCCCTGGACAGCCTCGATGATTTTGTGGGTGGTTTTTTTTTTTTTCCTTTCCCACCCCGCCCCTTCCCCCCTCCCCCCCGGTAGAATTTTTCGTCGTGTTCACAGGTCAATAGCTGGGGTTTCAGCACCACGGACAGAAGCACAAGGTGTCATTCCTTGAATGGCCGCAAGAGGGTAGCAGAGGACCGTGTTTGCAAAGGAATTGGCTGAGGTTTGTGTAGTAAGTACAGGGCACATCCCCGGTGGGAGGTGTGCAGGAGGCAGCCGATGGATGTTTCTCTCTCATTGATGTTTCTAACTCTATCCCTCTCCCTTTTTCTCTGTAAAAAATCAATAAAATATATTTTAAAAAATTTTATCTTTGGATTTGTGTCTCTTATTACACCTTCTATTCTGTTCCATTAATTTTTCTATTGGGCCCTGCCAGTGTGGCTCAGTGGTTGAGCATCAACCTATAACCAGGAGGTTCAATTAGCATCTTAGAGCACTTGTGTTTTCCCTAAGTGATTACTACCTTTGGTTTGGTTTCTAACACTGCTAAAACGCAGGAATCTGAGTTAGGTCATGATCACAGTCATTTTTTCATGAGATTCTAGCCTTTCACTATGCGCTGAGGACAGATACTGCCTCCATCAGAATGCGGGTCGGTCCCAAGGTTAGCAGTTCACATCGAGAAAACACTTCCATGTCGAGCGGCACAGGGAACATCTCACCTTGCATTTCCAGTAGCACGTGCCTTGTTCCTGGAGTCGGTGCTGTGTTCACAGACACAGATAACTTGCTCCTTCTCCCAGGCCATGGTGGCCGAGACTCAGACTCCAAGGGCCCAGGTAAGCAGACAAAGTGGCTTGTCCAAGCCCACACACACAGGTGGTCACAGCACATGAAGGAAAGCAAGGAGATTCCATTCCTTTCATTTCTACATCCTTTAAATCAGGGGTCCTCAAACTTTTTAAACAGGGGGTCAGTTCACTGTCCTTCAGACCGTTGGAGGGCCGGACTATAGTTAAAAAACAAAACAAAACTATGAACAAATTCCTATGCACACTGCACATATCTTATTTTGAAGTAAAAAAACAAAACGGCAAAAATACCCGCATGTGGCCTGCGGGCCGTAGTTTGAGGACGTCTGCTTTAAATCATCCCTCGCAAATTAGACGTTGTTACCAGTGGATTTAGTAGAAACAAGGAGTCAGGTTCACTATTTTCTTAAAGAATTGACACAAATAGAGAAGGAAAGAATGACTTTAATTCATAAAAGACCATTAGCAAAAGGCCTAACAAAAGCTAAAGAATCATTAACTTCCATTCTAATTGGTAACGACTTTTATTACAATTAGCTATCCACGTTCCCTTGCTGAAGTTCATGAATCTTTCCCTGAACGTCTCTGACCCCTTGCCGAGGAATACGGGGATGACCCCGGCGGCACTTGGACATTACACAGGAAAACAGAAAATAAATGTAAGAATGGGAAGGCAGCAATCGGCAGCCGACAGTCTCAGACTTCCTAATTACCAAAAGCATAGACAATTTTAGGCTAGAAAAATAAGTCGATTTTATAAATTTAGGTTTTCTGATCGAAAAGTGCCCTTACACAGGTACAAGGACACCGGCAAATAGTCCCTACAAATCTCACTGGCTTGTGACAAGAAAAACATGCCCTGCAGTTACAAACGCAGCCGGGCCCGGGACTCCCAACGCAGGCCACAGGCGCGTCCTCAGCTGCTGGCCAGCGACTGGTGGATCGGGGGCCGGAAGCAGCGCACGTGCTCCACGGGCGTGCTCTCCCCATCGCTCGACTTCAGGTACTTGTCCAAGACGGTGATGATCTCGTCGTTCAGGATCTGGAACTTGCGAATTCTCTCCACCATCTTCTTCAAAGGCTGCAACAGGGAAATGAGATAGATACTTAGATAAATAGATAATGTCTGAGTGTTTTCGAGAATTTAATGACAAACATTTCAGAAAATGAAAAAGACAAAAAGATCTAAAGAGCAGCCAAAAAGCACACGCCGACGACCACAAAGCAAGCCAGGAGACCCGGCGGGAGGCCAAGGGCATGAGCGCAGGTCCCAGGAGGCTCCACATTGAGACACAGACCCAAGAACCCCGAAGAGGATAAAAATGGGCGACTTGGCATTTTCACGGTCAGACTGCTCGACTCTACAATTTCATGACGATGCATTTTTAAAAAAAATATACATTTTATTGATTTTTTACAGAGAGGAAGGGAGAGAGACAGTTAGAAACATCGATGAGAGAGAAACATCGACCAGCTGCCTCCTGCACACCCCCCACTGGGGACGTGCCCGCAACCAAGGTACATGCCCTTGACCGGAATCGGACCTGGGACCCTTCAGTCCGCAGGCCAACGCTCTATCCACTGAGCCAAACTGGTTTCGGCATGACGATGCATTTTGAGAATGAAAGGGAAGCTTCACTCGGCGGCACCTTATGTGCTGGGATGGAAAACATCGCCCGAGGAAGAAGCTGTCATAGACAGAAAGCATTTTACCGTGAAACTTCACCGCAGGACACAGGGCTTTCGTCCACGTACCACGTTTTTGATAATCTCGTCTTTGCCATCGTGTTTCTGGACTTTAAGCAGATGGTAGCAGAAATCCAGGACAGCAAAGCGCCGCTGCTGCCCGAGGAGAACGATGATCATGCAGCCGGCCCAGTGCAGTCCATCGCCAAAGCACTGCCTGCAAACAAGAAGCCGTAAGCACCCGGCCGGTGTGGCTCGGTGGTTGAGGACCGATCTGTGAACCAGGAGGTCAGGGTTCGATTCCCGCCAGGTCACATGCCAGGGTTGCAGGCTCGATCCCCACTGAGGGGTTCGCAGGAGGCAGCCGATCAACGATTCTCTCCTTGTTGATGTTTCTCTCTCTCTCTCAATTTCCCTTCCACTCTCTCTAAAATGAATGGAAAAATATCAAGTGAGGACTAAAAAACAAGAAGCCCTGAGCAGAATGGGCGACCAATGAAAGTCTTTCCTGCATCTGACTGTCTCCAGACGTCCACGATCCAGCCACCTGCTGGGGAAACTGGGCAGGCGGCGGCGTGTCCATTTCTGGTGAAGACCCCTCCGGGTTCCTCTGGCACCCCATTTCCTAACCCATTTTTAGATCGCAGACCCTCCTGGAAGGACTTCATGAGGCTGGGGCCCTGGCTGGAGGAATGCACACCCACGTGCCAAAGTTTCCAGGGTCGACCCCCAGAGGCCGAGCCCCGAGCCACGCGAGAACCTGCACCGAAGTAGCTTTAAAGCAGCTCAGCACCCACCTCCCCGTGCCCAGAGCGCACACTTACTCGACCGTGAACTCGTGCGTGCCCACGGGGATGCAGTACACAAACTGCATGGCGCTCCACAGCCTGTGGAACTCGACACACTCGTCCACGTGCATGACCCCGTTGCTGGGCAGAGGCCCGCGCCAGATGGGGTCGTCCAGGAAGGTCCGGATCCGCGTCAGGATGACCTCGAACATGGACAGGCCGCAGCACAGACGCTCCTTGGTCAGCAGGTCCCCCTCTTTCGCTATGGCGATTTGCTGCGGGAAGGACAGCACGCCATGGGGCCCCACGGGAGGTCGTGGGCTGAACCCACGAGCCCCGTTTTCCTTCTGACTTCGTGGAAAACGATCTTCACTCGCAGAAGCATCAGACAAGAGAAAGGTCAGGATTCCCCGTCTTACAAGATTCAGTGGGGTGCCCGGTGGAGGACAGAACGATGGCGCCTGCAGAGCACCGTGGCCACGTGTGCAGACACGTTCCTCGCCACCACACGGGGCGAGTCTAGGGGCGGCTTGCGGGCAGAGGCCAGGGACACGGCGTCACAGCCGACAAGTCACGGGAAAGCCCCACAACAAAGCACCGTCTGGTCCGAAAGGGTGACGTGCTGAGACCAAGGACCGTGGACCAGCGGAGAATGCCCCCCCCCCCCCCGCCTGTTCTTAAACGCCCGGGACCAAGCCTTCGTCACGAGAGATGGACCCCGGAGCGGGCGACCCCTCTGCAGGCGTCTCACCTGCCGGGAGGGGTTCTACACCCATTCCAGACGCAGCGATTCGAAATGCCCCGGGGCCAGGTCCTGTGACGGACCCGCTGGAGACCCTGGGCCGAGTGGAGCCATCCAGCCGCCTGCAGATGCCTCCTGGTCCAGGCCCCCGGAGCCTGCCCACCCACCTCACCCAGGCCCGGCGTGGACGCCCCATGAACAACAGCGGCTGCCGACCCAGATTACCTGGGGGGTCCCCAGCCTCTCAATCAGAGGGACGAGGTGCAGGGGCGCGTACTTGGCTTCCAGCCGCTTCATCTTGGCATCGAGTCGCTCGCCCTCTGCAGCGGGAAAAGCGGCGGACACTCTGTCCGTGTGTGAAAAGCGGTCACGGCGGTCACAGTTTACACACACAGACCCGGGAAGGTTGTGAAAGGGACACGGCACATGCAGGTTATCGCTGGAAATGCACGCACAGAACCGACCCCTTCGCTGTTTTAATTCACAGCGGCAGGAATGAGTTTCTGTGCAACCTTCACTTTTGGAAATTTACTGAAAAATACAAATGTAAGAAACAGCAAAGCCCAGGAGAGGGACCTTCTGCATCTCCAACTCCAGTCACGCTGGGCTCACACCCCGCACCCAGCCCGTCTGCTCTGAAGCCCGCGGAAGAGATCACATCACAGAGAGCCTGGCACGCTTCCGTGTTCCACACTCACGTCACTGCGCGGTGTCCCAGCTCACCTTTCACGTGGACCCGCGGCAGGATGTTCTGGAAGGGGGCTGCGTGCAGCAGGTCACACACTTCTTCTAGAGACTGGGACGGAGGAGAAGGTGGCGTGAGGGGGTCAGTTCGCAGGAGACGGGCAGAGCCGTCGGGGGCTGGTGGCGGGGGGGGGGGGGGTGGTGGGCGCTGATCGGGTGTGAGCGACGCGGTCTGCTGACACGCAGACTTCTCCGCGGAGACGCCCAGTTCACACCCATGTTGAGGGTCAGCTCCATATATGGGGGCCCTGTGTTGCTGTTCACCATGCTCACGCACTAAAACGTTCTCACGCGCACTACACGGCACTTTGGGGTTTCCAGGGCAGGAACGTAATTAAAATGAGAGTCTAAAGCAGGGGTCCTCCAACTTTTTAAACAGGGGCCAGCTCACTGTCCCTCAGACCGTTGGAGGGCCGGACTATAGTTTAAAAAAAACTAAGAACAAATCCCTATGCACGCTGCACATATCTTATTTTGAAGTAAAAAAACAAAACGGCAAAAACACCCGCATGTGGCCTGCGGGCCGTAGTTTGAGGACGCCTGGTCTAAAGCGTTGTGAATAAGAGGGTGCTGTCCTGCCTTCCCCCCGAATGACCCCATAGACGAAGCCTCTCCCAACGCCCTCTGTCCCCCTGGGGGTGACGGCCGTGCTGGGGGGGGGGTGACGGCCGTGCTGGGGGGGGGGGGGGCGCGTTCGCTCACCAGGCTCTGCTCGATGAGCAGGCAGAAGAGGACGGCGTTGCCCACCTCCCGCAGGTTCTGGAAGCACACGGTCTTCAGCTCCGCGTACTCCACGATGTCCTTCAGCTGGTGGTGGAAGAACTCCAGGATGCCTGGGGGCGAGGGGGGCAGGTTAGGGGGTGTTGGAGGGGCCGAACCCCCCACGGCACAGCTGGGCCCACAGAGCGCCCTCTGGCACCGCCCCCAGGCCCGGGAAGGAGACGCCGCTGCCCCGACACCAACCTCTCCCGCAGGGGGGGTCCGTGTAGGCCGGGCACCGCCCCTGGGCTCCACAGCCTCTCTCCCCATCCACCCCACGCCTTCCAGGGAGACGCCCGCACTCACCCGGGGAGCCGTACTCGTGCTGGGGCAGGCGGCAGATCTTGGGCATCACCTCCATCAGCGTCTTCACGTACTGCAGGATGGTGCCCTGCAGCTGCGGAGACAGGGGCTGTGTCCGCCACGGGCTGGGCCTGTCCCCAAGGGGGGACAGCCCACGGGACCCGTGACACGGGGTCTAAGACGCAGGGCGATGCGAAGGACTGACAGCCCTCCGCGCTGTGAAACTGGGGAGGGCAGGGCGCGAGGAAGCGGCACCCACCAGGCCCGTGTCTGGATTCCTCAGCTAAGACCAGAGACCGGGTCACCTTGGGCCCCAACCACCTGCCAAGGGACACAGCTTTGAGAGAGGCCACACGGGAGTCCTGGTGGGGGTCTGTCATGGGTCACGGCTGAGGCCAGCGACCCCGCTCATCTGTATTCTAACTGCTTCTGGGTCCTGACCCACATAGCTTAGATTCTGTCATCTTAGAATTCCATCTGCTTCTGCGTTAACAACTGTAATTACATGGTCAGAAACAGAGCATCAAGCTTCCTCTTGGTTAGTTTATAACACATGCATGTCTAGTTGTTAGTATGTGCTTGGTGCAGTTGTTGTGCTAATATAGGTAGGGTGTGCCAGTGCCTCCTATCTCACTGTCCTGCCACCTATCCTGAACTCCCTACATTTTCTAGGTGTTGCTTCCTGCTGTGCAACTGTGTGGAAAGCTTGTCGTATCATGTGGGCTTTGTCCTCTTTATAGCTGTATCAACTTGAATGATCCCCTCCCCATACTATTTTCCCGTTGGCGAGCTGTCAGTGCTGCCCCTGTGTTGTTACTGCCGCAAGCCTGACATGTGTGCTGATTTTCAGACCTTAGGTATCCTGCCATGGAGTGCCCTGTCTCATGGGGAGCTTTTCCTGGACTATGGACTCTAGCAGGCTAGAATCTGGAGTTAAAAGTGCTGCGTTAGAAAGTAGCAGTATCCATAATGGCAGCAGCCTTTTCCTCCCCTCCCTGAAGAGTATCATCCCAGCTGCATGTTTGGTGTCGTCATGCTCACCTGCGGCATCATGGGCTCCCCTCCCCACCAAACAAACCCTTTTGTGTGCCATCTGATTTCTGTGGCTTAGTTTAAACAACCTTGCAGTCCCTCCAGGTTCCCACTATCCTTTATTCCAGGGGAGAATGACTCACCTCTGATTGTTTTCCTGCATGTCCATTACCAGCGGGTACAGCGTTCTCCACTCACTATGATCCTGCCAAAAGGATTGGACCATTCTCAAAGCACTGATAGTTCCGCTTGCACGATGCAGGAAGTTCCCACCATGATTCTACACCCATTGTGTGATCCTTAGTCTGGTAGAGAAGGCCCCCCTCTCAGTCTTTTCGGCATGCATGTTTCATTCTCCTTTCTCTTACAGAGGTCCCACCCGAGTCCTCACTTTTTTCCTTCAATACTCTTAGTGGTGGTCTGTTCCTGCTTTCACATTATGCTTTTTTTTTTAATATATTTTATTGATTTTTACAGAGATGAAGGGAGAGGGATAGAGAGTTAGAAACATCAATCAGCTGCCTCCTGCACACCCCTTACTGGGGATGTGTCCACAACCAAGGTACATGCCCTTGACCGGAATCGAACCTGGAACCCTTTAGTCCACAGGCCGACTCTCTATCCACTGAGCCAAACCGGTTAGGGCCCTTTCTTTCTCTTTAAAATATATTTTTATTGATTTCAGAGAGGAAGGAATAGGGAGAGACAGATAAAAACATCAACGATGAGAGAGAATCATGGATCAGCTGCCTCCTGCACATCCTCCACTGGGGATGGAGCCCGCAACCTGGGCATGTGCCCTGACCATGAATCAAACCGGGACCTCCTGGTTCACCGGTCGACGCTCCACCACTGAGCTGTGCCAGCTGGGCTCTCTCTCTCTCTCTCTTTCTGAGCCCGCCCACCATGCTGTGAGGAAGCCCAGCACACATGGCCGAGCCCCATGGAGCATTCCAGCCGATGCCCAGCTGCTGCTGAATCATCCCCTGCGAGTAAAGGCACCTTCAGGATTGCAGCCCCCGGCTTTCAAGGCTTCCAGCTGAGGCCCCAGATGTCGCGGAGCCAACACAAGCTGTTCGTTCTGGGCCCTGTCCCGATGCTTGGCCCACAGAGCCTGTGAGCCGAGTAACAGTTGTTTCGCTCCCCGGAAAAGGAGAACACGACGAGTTTGGACTTAGCGTCGGGAGCGCTGAGAGCTGCTGGGCGCTTCTGGGTAGGGAGCGGTGTGACCACGGCGCTGGGCTAAGAAAGCCTCTCTGCTCATGTGCAGAGTAGAGAAGAAGCGGGGTGGTCAAAGGAGGCTGCTGCACCAGTCCAGGCCTTTGGGAGGAGGGGCCACAGCACCAGGAGGAGGGGGGAAAGGGAGTAATAGAAAGGAAACAGAGTCAGCCCGGCCGGCGTGGCTCAGTGGTTGAGCGTCGACCTAAGAACCAGGAGGTCACGGTTCCATTCCCAGCGGAGGTACGTGCCGGAGTTGCGGGCTCGATCCCCAGCGTGGGGCGTGCAGGAGGCAGCTGATCCATTCGCTCTCATCATGGATGTTTCTAGCTCCCTCTCCCTCTCTGAAATCAATAAAAATATTTTTTTAAAAAGTAAGAAAGGAGATAGAATCGCTTCTCAGCTTGAGCACCAGTACGGCAAGTCATTCTCCTTCTTGGAGCTTACCTTTGCCACCTGGGAAATGAGTGAGGCAAAAATAAATAAATGGTGGTGTTTCTTTGAGCAAAAATTCTCCCCCAGTGGTAAGCCCTTTCAGGCGTGGGGCGGCGGGGTGCGGGGAGGGCAGGGGGCAGGGGGCGGGATGGTTGTCTCCTCTCTCTTCCCAAAGGCTCTCTGGTCTTGCCACCTTTGCACACATGTCCTAGTTGAACTTGACTACTCACCTTTTTTTTTTAAAAATTGATTTTTTACAGAGAGGAGGAGAGAGGGAGAGAGAGTCAGAAACATCGATGAGAGAGAAACATTGATCAGTTGCCTCCTGCACACTCCCCACTGGGGATGTGCCTGCAACCAAGGTACATGCCCTTGACCGGAATCGAACCTGGGACCCTTGAGTCCGCAGGCTGACGCTCTATCCACTGAGCCAAACCAGTTAGGGCTTGAGTACTCACTTTTATTGTGTTTAACCGCCAGGCCATCTCCATTGCATGACTGTGACCGAATCAGAATTCAGCGATGTGTCCAGTTTCCCTCCAGCTGCACTCATGCGAGAGTCGGTACCTGGAGAAAGAAGACCTGAGTCACAGATACGCTCACTTCCAATCTGGCAAGATGCCACCTTGTACCACTCCCAAGTGGCTTTACCAATCCACTCCACCCACCGTGTTTAAGGCTGGAGTCCACATGTGGTGGCATCAACTTTTTTTTTTTTTTGGTCAATCTGGTGAATAAGACATAATCTCTCGTTGTTCTTTTAATTTACATTTCTCTGATACCTCTTCTTACATGATTACTAGAGGCCCAGTGCACGAATTCGTGCACCAGTGGGGTCCCTCGGCCTGGCCTGTGGGATCGGGCCGAAACCAGCTCTCCGACATCCCCCAAGGGGTCCCAGGTTGCGAGAGATCACAAGCCAATCTAAGGGACCCCACCGGTGCACGATCGGGGCCAGGGAGGGATGCGGGAGGTTGGTCAGCTGGGGAGGGGTTGCGGGAGGGCTCCAGGGCAAGTCTGGCCCGTCTTGCTCAGTCCCGATCGGCCAGACCCCAGCAGCAAGCTAACCTACCAGTCAGAGCGTCTGCGCCCTGGTGGTCAGTGCATGTCATAGCGAGCAGTTGAGCGGCCTTAGCATATCATTAGCATATTATGCTTTGATTGGTTGAACGGACAACCAGACGACTGGACACTTAGCATATTAGGCTTTTATTATATAGGATTGGCCATCTGGGTTTCTTTTTTTAAAATTTATTTTTATTGATTTCAGAAAGGAAGGGAGAGGGAGAGATAGAAACATCAATGATGAGAGAGAATCACGGATCAGCTGCCTCCTGCATGCCCTCCACTGGAGATGGAGCCGCAACTTGGGCATATGCCCTTGACTGGAATCGAACCCGGGACCCTTCAGTTTGCAGGCTGATTCTCAATCCACTGAGCCAAACTGGCTAGGGCCCTCCGGGTTTCTTTTTCTATGAGGTGCTTGTTCACAACTTACGCTGAATTGGCTTTTGGGTCCTTTGTCTTTCTTCTTGATTTGCAGAAGTTCTTTACATATTCTGGAAACTAAACTCCTGCTGGTGGTATGTCTTGCATTTGGATTCTCTTTCCAGATTGTGAAATTTTACTGAGCTGCACACTTATGACATGCATTTTTGTTGTGCCTATTGTAACTAACAAGAAATTTATTTAAAAATCATTCCTTATCCCGAGGCCACAAAGATATTCTCCTGGATTTTCTTCTCAATGTGTTAAATTTTGTTATTCACATGTAAGCCTGGAGTGCACCTGGAGATGTGTGTGGGCGTAGTTGGGATCTAATTTTACTTTCTCCATATGGATCGCCGCTTGTTTTCATACCGTTTATACGAGTCGGTCTTTTCCTCACTGGTTGGTGATGACTGTCATGTAGCAAGTTCTCATCTGTGCACAGTTCTGCCTCTGGGCCATTCCTCTGTCCATCTCATCTCTTTATCGCCGGATGCCAAAGTGGGTCTGCTTGATTTCTTTAAAAAGTTTCATTCTTTGGGCCCGGCTGGCATGGCTCAGTGGTTAAGCACTAATCTATGAACCAGGAGGTCACGGTTCGATTCCCGGTCAGGGCACATGCCCGGGTTGTGGGCTCAATCTCTGCAGGAGGCAGCCAATCGATGATTCTCTCTCATCATTGATGTTTCTCTCTCTCTCTCCCTCTCCCTTCCTCTCTCAAATCAATATAGAAGGTAAACAAATCCAAGCGGCAGCCACGGATCCAGCAGGAGGCTTGGCTCCGCTCCAGGCTACAAAGTTTCAATTGTAGAAGGTAAATAAATTCCAGATACCAGGGCCTCTGCTTGGGTCACCAGCAGCTTGGCTGGCCTGCAAACCACCACAGGCCCCTTGCTCAGGCCTCTCCACGCCCCAAGGGAACCCCCACCCTGATCTAGGACACCCTTCAGGGCAAACCAGCTGGCCCCCACCCGTGCACCAGGCCTCTGTCCTCCTATCTAATAAAAGAGTAATATGCAGATTGACCATCAACCCAACACACAATATGGCTGCCCCCATGTGGTCAAAGATCCTGTCCCTATGTGGACACAAGATGGCCAGCAGGGGAGGGCAGTTGGGAGGCACCAGGCCTGCAAGGGAGGGCAGTTGGAGGCAATCAACCCTGCAGGGGAGGGCAGTTAGGGGTGACCAGGCCGGCAGAGGAGGGAAGTTGGGGGCAAACAGGCTGGCAGGGGAGCAGTTAGACATCAATCAGGCTGGCATGGGAGTGGTTAGGGGGTGATCAGGCTGGCAGGCAGAAGTGATTTAGGGGCAATCAGGAAGGCAGGCAGGCGAGCAGTTGGGAGCCAGCAGTCCTGGATTGTGAGAGGGATGTCCGACTGCCTGTTTAGGCCCGATCCCCAGTGGGAATCGGGCCTAAACGGGCGGTTGAACATCTCTCTAGGGGTCCCAGATTGGAGAGGATGTAGGCTGGGCTGAGGGACACCCCCCTTCCGTGCACGAATTTCGTGCACTGGGCCTCTAGTATATATATATGTATATATGTGTATATATATATATATTTTTTTTTTTAAAAATATATTTTATTGATTTTTTACAGAGAGGAAGAGAGAGGGATAAAGAGTTAGAAACCTCGATGAGGAAGAAACATCGATCAGCTGCCTTCTGCACACCCCCTACTGGGGATGTGCCCTCAACCAAGGTACATGCCCTTGACCGGAATCAAACTTGGGACCTTTCAGTCCGAAGGCCGACGCTCTATCCACTGAGCCAAACCGGTTTCGGCAATAAAAATATATTTTTAAAAAGTTTCATTATTTGGTAAGATTCAATGGAGGACTCGAAGACAGGAAATAGAGTTAGAATGATGACAAGGCAACTCTGATGACTTGGAGATGGGTTTCAGAGGCCAAGGCCAAAGGTCAAGAGTCCAGTTGGTGGCTGCTGCAGTGTCCAAGCGAGAGGTGAGAGCCGGCCGCGGTGGAGGCTGAGAAGTGGGCTGATGTTGGGTGTGTGGTGGAGGCAAAGCAGACTGGATTTGCTGATGGGGTCAGGAAAAATGGCGATCAAAGATGACTCCTTGGGTTTTTGCTCAAACTAGCTGGGAGGATGGTGATGCCATTTGCTGAGATGAGAAAGCCTGGGGTGAAGCGGGCAGGTCGGCCCCTAGAAAATGCCCAATAAAGGACTGAAAGGGTGAATGAGGAGTGGGGGGCGGGTGGTGGTGAGTGAGGGCGCTGCCGCCCACTCCCCGCAGCCCTGACTTCTGAGTCTTCAGGTAGGATAAAGCACCACCCTTCTTGTTTCACAACATTAGCTCTTTCGGCGCATCTGTGTCATGGTCCCCAAGGATGACTGTCATTGATGTGGGGGGGGGGGGGCATCTTCCCTGCCTGGGTGGGGCGCTGGGTGAGCCTGTGTTTATCCTGCGGACAGCCTCAGGTGGCCTGGCAGGCCCACTCAAGGCCCAGAACACTGGCTTCCTTCCTTCATGCGTGGGATCAATCCTGACTTTAAGCCCCTTTTCGGTGTTTTGAGAGTGGAGCCCTGTCATGGCTGAAGAGGAGGGACCCCTGGGTTCTCACATCCCCAGATACCTGAGGGAGTACACAGAGGGTGAGGCATGAGGAAGAGGAGGCAGAGGAGGGAAGGGTGGACCTCAGCTGGGATGGAAGTCAGGTTTAGCCTACGTCTTGCCCTGCCCAACCACCTGGGAGCCTTGGCCTCAAGCACTGTCCATCCACCTTAGCCCTGGCCAGAGGTGACCCTCAGATGGGGGCCCGCATGACTGTTGGCTGGAAGGGAAGGAGGGAGAAGGGCAGGATGGAAAAAATACAGTCTTTATTCAGCTACCTCCTTCATGCCAAGCCCTCAGCTAGCTTGTTCTCAGGGCCTTGAGTCTGGTCCAAGAACTTGGGCCATTTGCCGGCTCTAAGGCCTCGGGCCAGGGACTTCGCCTCCAAAGGTTCCTATCCTCCTCTGCCTCATCTTCCTCCCCCGGCCTCAGGGTTGTGGCGAGGGTCAAGCAAGAGGAGGCAGTCAATAAATGGTACCTTGTGCTCTCATGAATAGCGACAGCATGGCTGACATTTATTGAATACACACTGTACCGGGCTCTGTGCTGAGCGTTCCCCTCACAGCAACTCACTGAACCCTCCCAGCAGCATGGAGGCCAGTTCTCTCTCCGGCTCCACGTTGTAGACCCGTGGTCGGCAAACTGCGGCTCGCGAGCCACATGCGGCTCTTTGGCCCCTTGAGTGTGGCTCTTCCACAAAATACCACGGCCTGGGCGAGTCTATGTTGAAGGAGTGGCGTTAGAAGAAGTTTACGTTTAAAAAATGTGGCTCTCCAAAGAAATTTCAATCGTTGTCCTGTTGATATTTGGCTCTGCGGACGAATGAGTTTGCCGACCACTGTTACAGACGAAGACAGTGGGTGGTGGAGACACTAGGGAACTGATCCGAGGCCTCAGGAGTGCTGATGAGGCACACAGCGTCCTGACCTAGGCACTCACAGTGTACGTATTAAGTCAATCAGGCAGGTTGGATGGAATTGGTGTTTCTCAATGTAAATTCTCCAGAACATTCATCTTTGCTCCAATTAAAAAAAAAGCCTGACCACCAGATAAGCTTGGAAAACGCTGGAACGTTGCATTTTCCTTCTGAGAGGTTCACAGGTCACTTTGATACACTGAAGGCTCCCAGGAGTGCTGTAGCTCAAAGGAAAAACAGCAAACAACATGGGTGGGTTCGACCCAGCATGTCCAAGCTCCCTGGCTCTTGGGACCCTCTTTCTGAGGAGCCCTTATTAGGTTCAAGCCTGAAACCTCCACACATGCATGAGGCCCTACTGACCTTCACTGCTGCCTCCCAGTTTCACTGCCTTTGGGGGCACACCATGGACCATCCTAGTTTTAGGAATCCATATTGTTCCTTTGTTCTCTAATTCAGTCAACAAATGTCTTTGAGCCCTGGCCCGGTAGAGCGTTGTCCCAATACAACAAGGTTGTGGGTTCTATCCCTGGTCAGGGCACATTTAAGAATCAACCAGCCCTGACTGGTTTGGCTCAAGTGGATGGAGCATTGGGCTGCGGACGGAAGGGTCCCGGGTTCGATTCCGGTCAAGGGCATGTACCTTGGTTGCGGGCACATCCCCAGTAGGGGGTGTGCAGGAGGCAGCTGATCGATGTTGCTGTCTCATCGATGTTTTTAACTCTCTGTCCCTCTCCCTTCCTCTCTGTAAAAATTAATAAAACGTATTTTTTTAAAAAAAGAATCAACCAATGAACCCTTGCCGGTTTGGCTCAGTGGATAGAGCGTCGGCCTGCGGACGGAAGGGTCCCAGGTTTGATTCTGGTCAAGGGCACATGCCTGGGTTGCGGGCTTGGTCCAATGTGCAGGAGGCAGCCCATCAATGATTCCCTCTCATCATTGATGTTTCTACCTCTCTCTTCCTCTCCCTTCCTCTCTGAAATCAATAAAAATATATTTAACAAACAAAAAAAGAATCAACCAATGAATGCATCAATAAGTGGAACAACAAATCAATGTTTTTCACACTCTCACTCTCTCTTTCAAATCAATACATTTTAAAAAAATATATATATTTTATTGATTTTTTACAGAGAGGAAAGGAGAGGGATAGAGAGCCAGAAACATTGATGAGAGAGAAACATCGATTCAGCTGCCTCTTGCACACTCCCTACTGGGGATGTGCCCGCAACCAAGGTACATGCCCTTGACTGGAATCGAACCTGGGACCCTTCAGTCCGCAGGCCGACGCTCTATCCACTGAGCCAAACCGGCTAGGGCTCAAATCAATACATTTTTTTAAAAAATGTCTTCTCGAGTTTTCACAGGCACAATGAAAGATGGAGAAGACACAGCTGATTTTAAGAATCTCCTAAGTCTGATGGGGAAGACAGAACAGTGATCAGAAGTTCAAGGACTGGGGGAGACCAGTGGGTGTCACCTACCCCAGTCTGGAGCCAGGGAGGATTCCTGGATGAGATGTGGGCTGATGTGGCCAGGCGAAGGACTTCAGTGGTTAGGGTTGTAAGAAAATATTCATATATCTGTGCAAAAGCTATGTGTTATTTCAACTCTGTGGGGCACTCCTGGGATTACCTGATTCTAATCTATGAACTCTGAAGATTGTAGGAATTGCTAGTCATGCCAAACCATTCTTGTCTATAGACTGCAGATTCTGAGCTGTCCTATGGAACACCAACTGACTCTCCCTCCCCAGTTTTGCCTCCATTTGCACATTCATTTCAATATTCCTGATCAAGCCCTGACCGGTTTGGCTCAGTGGATAGAGCGTCGGCCTGCAGACTGAAGGGTCCCAGGTTCGATTCCGGTCAAGGGCATGTGCCTTGGTTGCTGGCACATCCCCATCAGGAGGTGTGCAGGAGGCAACTGATCGATGTTTCTAACTCTCTATTCCTCTCCCTTCCTCTCTGTAAAAAAATCAATAAAATATATTTTAAAAAATATTCCTGATCAATAAATGTGTCTGTTCTTCACATTCGATAATATCTGCTTGATTCTCTCACCAATTTAGGACTATAATAAACTCTTTAACACGTGTTCACTTTATGTATGACAGTCACGATTTTACCCCTCTTTTTAATATATATATTTTTTTATTTCAGAGAGGAAGGGAGATGGAGAGAGAGAAACATCAAAGATGAGAGCGAATCATTGATTGGCTGCCTCCTGCACACCCCACACTGGGGATCGAGCCCGTAACCCGGGCCATGTGCCCTGACTGGAATTGAACCCGGGACCCTTCAGTCCACAGGCCAGCGCTCTGTCCTCTGAGACAAACCAGCTCGGGTGATTTTATCTACTTTTAAAGGATGACAGTGAGAGGCTCCTTGGGCAGAGAAACCACTGTCTTCCTGAAAATGCACTTACACTGAGGTATCAGTGAGATATACAGCTTAAAATGTAGTGGTTCTCAACTCTGGCTGTTTGGAACAATCATCTGAGGAGTGTGTGTGTGTGTGTGTGTGTGTGTGTGTGTGTGTGTGTATGAAAGCAGTGAACATTGTTTTTATAAAAATGATACATGCTCAATTCTCAAAAAAAAAACAAGCAATATAGGAAAGTACAAAGAAGGAAGCAACATATACCTCCCTCTTTAGAAAGCCGCTTCCTGAGGTAGGATTTTTATCTGTTCTGTTCTCTGCCGTCTTCCCAGCACCTCGGCCTCCTTGGCACAGAGTAGATGCTTCATACGGCCTATCACGCAGACTGTCATTTACACAGAGCACTTTGGAGAGGAAAAGAGGTATAGGTAGAGAGAAAGGTAAGTAGGTCCAAATATTATTAAAAGATGGGATTGTTGCCAAAACCGGTGTTGCTCAGTGGATAGAGCATCGGCCTGCAGACTGAAAGGTCCCGGGTTCGATTCCGGTCAAGGGCATGTACCTTGGTTGCGGGCACATCCCCAGTGGGGGATGTGTAGGAGGCGGCTGATCGATGTTTCTCTCTCATCGATGTTTCTAACTCTCTGTCCCTCTCTCTTCCTCTCTGTAAAAAAAAATCAAAATATGTTAAAAAAAAAAAAAAGATGGGATTGTACCACATCTACGATATTTTAAGCTAAAAGTATTTAATTTTTCTTGAGTTTAACAGGGAAGAAAATCTTGAAAAATTGCTGAATTTTAGATAAATTTTTACTTTCTACAAAAGAGATTAGTTCATAATGAATTTCTCTGATGTTAAGAAAAAATGATTATGAAAATCATTACGAGAATGGAGTCTTAGGGAAGACGAAGAATTGCTTCACTTGGGGCAGGCTCAATCATTTCTTGAGGTGAAAAGGTCAAACTCCTGATTTTGATTCTAATATGTTCACTTGGTCAAGGCTTATAACACTTCTACTCTGTTCTGCAACCATAATTCTCCTAGCATTTCATCTTAGTCCTGTATTTAAGCAGATTCCATTGCATTTTTAATTTTATTTTTTGTTGTTAATCCTCACCTGAGGATATTTTTTCTGTTGATTTTTAGGGAGTACAAGGGAGAGAGACAGAGGAAGAGAAACACCGATGTAAGAGAGACACATCGATTTTTTGCCTCCCACACGCCCCCCAACCAGGGCTGGGGATCCAGCCTGCAACTGGGTCCATGTCCCTGACCGGAATCGAAGCCAGGACCCTTCCTTGGGCCGATGCTCATCCACTGAGCCAAACCAGCTCGGGTGATTCCATTGCATTTTTAAAGCACGTTTTGTCCCTGAGTTTTGCATTTGGAGTCATCTCTTTTTTTTTTTTTAATATATATTTTATTGATTTTTCAGAGAGGAAAGGAGAGGGAGAGAGAGTTAGAAACATCGATGAGAGAGAAACGTCGATCAGCTGCCTCCTGCACAGCTCCTACTGGGGATGTGCCCGCAACCAAGGTACATACCCTTGACCGGAATCGAACCTGGGACCTTTCAGTTAGGGCTGGAGTTATCTCCTGTGCAACAGGAAAAACTGGACTGACTTTGAAATGGACCAAAAAAGACTCCTGGGTGTGCTCTTTATTTAGGGCCCCATGCCTTTAATGATTGTTTTTGGTCTTTGAGCAAATCTAAGTTGTAAAAAACTTATTGCAATGCAAATTATTCCTGTCCATAGAAACGCCAATGACTTTTGTCCAGTGGAATGCAACTGATGGTTGCCCTGTGATTACTGATCCGTGTTGACATTCCTTATCCACCTGTGTATGTGTGTTGTTCCAATTTCCTTTGAACCACTTGGAACATACTACTTGTTCCCTAATTATTTGACTAGTTAAATAAAAATTTTGATATGTATTAATTTCATACTGTATGAGAGTCATGATTTTGCCTTTTAAAAAACTGACCCTTGCCCTAGTCCAGTGGTCGGCAAACCGCGGCTCGCGAGCCACATGCGGCTCTTTGGCCCCTTGAGTGTGGCTCGGCGTTAGAACCACTTCTTCAAAACAGACTCGCCCAGGCTGAAAACCGACTTCTGCGCATGGGCCACGAAGTTTCAATCGCACTGTACGTGCGCGCCCGCGCGTGGTATTTTGTGGAAGAGCCACACTCAAGGGGCCAAAGAGCCGCATGTGGCTCGCGAGCCGCGGTTTGCCGACCACTGCCCTAGCCAGTTTTGCTCAGTATATACAGCATCGGCCTGAGGACTGAAGGGTCCCAGGTTTGATTCCCATCAAGGGCACATGCTCACCCACTGAGCCAAACCAGCTGGCTTGATCCCCAGTAGGGGCCGTGCAGGAGGCAGCCAATCAATGATTCTCTCTCATCATTGATGTTTCTCTCTCTCTCTCTCTCCCCCTCTTCCTTCCGCTCTGAAATAAATAAAAATATATTAAAAAATAAAAAACTGGCCGAAACCGGTTTGGCTCAGTGGATAGAGCGTTGGTCTGTGGACTGACAGGTCCCAGGTTTGATTCCGGTCAAGGGCATGTACATTGGTTGCGGGCACATTCCCGGTGTGGGGTGTGCAGGAGGCAGCTGATCGATGTATCTCTCTCATCGATGTTTCTAGCTCTCTATCCTTCTCCCTTTCTCTCTGTGAAAAATCAATAAAATATATTTAAAAAAAAAAACTGACCCTTTTCCTCACCTGGGGCACCATGCCAAGAATCAAACAGTGGTGCCCTACCTGGTTTGGTTCAGTGGATAAAGCGTTGGCCTGTGGACTGAAAGGTCCCGGGTTCGATTCCGGTCAAGGGCACATGCCCAGGTTGTGGGCTCGATCCTCAGTCGGGGGCATGCAGGAGGCAGCCGATCCATGATTCTCTCTCATCATTGATATTTCTATCTCTCTCTCCCTCTCTCTTCCGCTCTGAAATCAATTAAAAATATATGCATATTAAAAAAAAAAAAAAAAAAGAACCACACAGTGGGAAGACCTGAAATCCGTGCTTCCCAGGGACTTCCTGTAGAAACAAACAAACAGGAAAAGACTAAGACAACTCTGGGAGCACAGACCTACATGTGACTTCCAGGAAGGAGAAGGGTGAGTGCTGGCGGGGAAATGGCGCCATCGGCTCCAGCAGCGGAGGACAGTTCAAGGCCTGCCGTACGGAAAAGACTCTGCTTCCCCCTCTCTTTCTGGGGACTCACATCTCAACACCGCGGCTATCCAGGGTGTCCCAAAAGTCAACACACTTAAACCGCTGATAGTTCAATTGTGAAAATGAAATGTATTTTAATAAACACCGCCTTTATAATTTAATATATTTTATTGATTTTTTACAGAGAGGAAGGGAGAGGAGGGATAGAGAGCTAGAAACACCGATGAGAGAGAAACATCGATCAGCTGCCTCCTGCACACCCCCCACTGGGGATGTGCCCGCAACCAAGGTACATGCCCTTGACCGGAATCGAACCCGGGACCCTTGAGTCTGCAGGCCGACGCTCTATCCACTGAGCCAAACCAGCCAGGGCTGCCTTTATAATTAAAAAACAAAACAAAACAAAAAACACAACAAAACACCACAAAACACCTGACCCTGGTAATGGTCAGATAGATTTCACTGGTCGGTAATTTCATTTTGGAAAAGGCTCCTCGGTGCTATTTTCCCTGACCTTTTCCACATTGTCTATAGATTGGAACCTCTCTGGGTGTAATAGTCTTGGTTTCCCCTTTTCCACACAACTCTGAAGACTCAGCTCCCTTGTCTTCCGGTATTGACTGTTGCTGTGGGAAAACCTGACGCCAGATTGATTTTTCTTCCCTTGCTGGTGACTTGGTGTTTCCTTCTGGTGCCTGAAGAGGTGTTTTCTTTTCTTTTCTTTTTTTAATATAACTTTTTATTGATTTCAGAGAGGAAGGGAGGGAGAGAGAGAGAAACATCAATGATGAGAGAGAATCATTGATTGGCTGCCTCCTGCATGCCCCACGCTGGGGATCAAGCCCGCAACCTGAGCATGTGCCCTTGACCGGAATCGAACCTGGGACCCTCCAGTCCGCAGGCCGATGCTCTCTCCACTGAGTCAAATCAGCTAGGGCGAGGTGTTTTCTTTATCTTCACATTTAGTAACTCAGCCGGATTCAGTCTGTTCCTGATGTTGATCACTCTTCTGTACCTCTCAGTCCATACACTGGGTCCTTCCTTTGTTTCAGGGAGAGGCTCTCCAACTATTCTTCTGCTTTAGCTGCTGGTCAAGCTACTTCAGGGACTCCAACCCCTTGCATGCTGGAAGGTCTGGGTCCCACGGTCATCTTCTCTCACACTGTTTGATTGTATTTGTCCCTTTTCTCTGAATTCATTGTGATCATTTCTAGTTTCTCTCCATGTCATTAATTTGCTTTTCAGACGTGTGCACCACGTTGTAACTCAGTTTTTATTTTTATTTATTTTATTTATTTTTTAAAAAATATATTTTATTGATTCTTTACAGAGAGGAAGAGAGAGGGATAGAGAGTTAGAAACATCCATCAGCTGCCTCTTGCACACCCCCTACTGGGGATGTGCCCGCAACCAAGGTACATGCCCTTGACCGGAATCGAACCTGGGACCTTTCAGTCCGCAGGCCGACGCTCTATCCACTGAGCCAAACTGGTTTCGGCGTAACTCAGTTTTTAGATGTGCAATGGTCCTGTTTTGGTCCTCAATGTGTGTCCTTCCTCTGCAAGTTCTCTTTGCATCTCCTGATGTTATTATTATTTTTAAAAAATTTTGTTGTTGTTGTTTATTCTTATCAGAAGATATTTTTCCATTGATTTTTAGGGAGAGTGGAAGAGAGAGGGCAAGACAGAGAGAAACATCGACGTGAGAGAAAGACATCGATTGGCTGCCTCCTGCACGAGCCCCAACCAGGGCCCGGGCCGGGGAGGAGCCTGCAATCAAGGTCCATGCCCTTGACTGGAATCGAACCCGGGACCCTTTGGTCTGCAGGCCGACGCTCTATCCACTAAGCCAAACCGGCCAGGGCCTGATGTTATTTTTCAAACTGTCTCTTCCTAGGTCTAAGTCATACTCGTGTTAACTTGTCTCTACCCTGAAGCCATTAGTTTCGAGGAAGCTGCTTTTGATCCCTTTCAACTCATGCCCTCATGTGATTTCCTTTCCTTTCCTGGCAGTTGGCGGGGTGGCCTTGCACGTCCTTTCCATCTTGCTCAGTTAATTTAGCAACTCCTGCAGGCACTCTACTCATTCTAATACAGGAACCAGACTTCATTCCCCTCGAATGTACCGGAGGAGGGGAGAGGAGAGCCACCCACGGAGGCCACCCTTGTGTGGTCTACGTGTCTTCTCTTTCCTGCCATCCCCGACACGCTCCGCACCCCAGGCCCCCTGTCCAGCGGGCGGCGTGTCCTGCTCGCGCACAGTGCGGCCAGGACCGGGCGGATGGAGGGCCCCGGAGGCCACTGCTGTGGAAATGGTCTCTTGGTTCATTAGCACATTCTTTTCATAAACAATTTATCATTGTGACTCGCTGTGGCAGGTACTGAGATAGGGAGAGCATGTTCTCCCCTCACTCTGCCTTCTCAAGTCTGTACCCCTCTGCTAGGCGGCCTCTTACAAATGCACATCCCGCCCGAGCTGGTTTGGCTCAGTAGACAGAGCACCGGCCTGCGGGCTGAAGGGTCCCGGGTTTGATTCTGGTCAAGGGCATGTGCCCAGGGTTGTGGGCTCGATCCCCAGTAGGGGGCGTGCAGGAGGCAGCCGATGAATGATTCTCTGTCATCACTGATGTTTCTGTATCTCTCCCCCTCTCCCTTCCTCTCTGAAGTCAATAAAAATATATTTAAAAACAAAACAAACAAAAAACCAAATGCACATCTTCAGGTGCTGCTCACCCAGAGGCCCAGAGAGATTCTGATCTTGTGGTTCTGGGTGGGGCCTGTCCCTCCACACCCAGAGCAATGTGGGTGTGCAGGCTTGGGGCTGGGGACTGCTGAGTCATCTACCAGAGCCATTTGCATTTTTGTCCAATTAAAGGAATGCGGCTCTGATTACGTAAAAGGACATGACTCTGAACATCTCACAGTTCTGGAATGTCCCGGTGGGTGGGCAAATGGGACCATTCATCCTACTGGTGAGGCACAGAGAGGGGAAGTGACTTGCCCAAGATCACACAGCGAATTAGCGACAGACAGGCTTGAAAAGTTGGAAATGCCAACCCCAGAGCTAGAGACTGGGGATCAGCGTACCCTAAGCCCGAGGGCAGGAAGAGCTCTGTCCATGGCATGAAGACCTCTCATCTCTGGGTCTCCAAGAGAGGAAACAGTTGTAGCCCTGCCCCTAGGGAATTCTGAGCCCCACTGGGGTGTGGCCAGACAGGAGGCAACCACTAAGCTCAACCCTCCCCGGAAGAATGACCCCCTTCCCCTCATGCCTGCCTCACCCCATTCACCCACTGCCTGGCAGCCCTGCTCTGAGCACGAGGAGGGCCTGGCGATGACCTCGGGCCAGGTGGCAATGGAGCCATCCTGTTGAGAAAGCAGCATCAGAAAAGTGGGGGAGGGAGCCCGGTCAGCGTGGCTCAGAGGTTGAGCGTCAACCTATGAACCAGGAGGTCACGGTTCGATTACCGGTCAAGGGCACATGCCCTGGTTACAGGCTCGATCCCCAGTGTGGGGCATGCAGGAGGCAGCCAATCAATGATTCTCTCTCATCACTGATGTTTCTCTCTCTCTCTCTCCCTCTCCTTTCCTCTATGAAATCAATAGAAATATATTAAAAAAAGAAAAAGAAAAGTGGGGGATGTGGGGTTAGCACTGGAGAGGGGTTGGGTCAGGGAGGGCCCCCATCTCCCCAGGGAAGGGGCTGCAGAGCAGTTGGGGCCGTGACTGGGCAGTGAAGATTGATCCTCTGATGAGAGGACTGGGCTGGGGCCCTCACGCCATTGGGCCAGGCTGCTGGGGGTGTCCTGGGTATTGTCAGCCCCTGGCTGTGTCCTCATTCTGCCCCATTAGCCTGGTGACAGATACCAGGAAGCCCAGAACAACCCCTTAATGGGTCCATCTCTCACTCATTTCAGGGCCCTCCACGCCCCAGCTACCTCAAGAAAAATAAAGGGCTCTCTCCACAGGTTGCGGTGAGGACTATTTCCTGGAAAGGCATGCAAGCAGCACCAGCGCTCAGTAACGGAGGCACTGGGATCAGAACAGATCCATTCCGCTAGGTACGGGGAAAGAGTTCATTGGAGATTTTTGTGAGGGGTTGAGAAGAGGAACCTCACCATTGCCACAAAGCTGCGATTTCATTTCTCTCTGGGACATCTCTTTCCCCGCTAACTTTCCCCTCTTCAGCCTCTCCCGCCCCACCTGTCCCCAGAGGCACTTCTATTGGCCAATCCCAGCCCTCCGTTTGTACAGCATCTGCCAAAAGAGGGCAGACAGAGCCCCCCAAAGTGTGTCCTGGGAGTGAGTAAATCCTGACGATGGCTACGGCTTGTGTGGTGCACCGGGAAGTGCTCGAAGCCACCTTGAGGCAGGGACTCACCTGACCCGTCAGAGACGGTGCAGCCAGGGAGGAAGTACGAACTCTGGACTTTCCTCAGGCCACTTCTGCAGCAGACACTGAACACATCGCCCAGGTTCACGGGCTTCCTGGCTCTTCACAGCATCCTGGGGAGGGAGACAGGCCACATGGCCACCAATGTCCCAGGATCCCTAATGGGTCCACTTCTTGATATGATCCTTTGAGGACTCCTAGACACAGGGGCAAGGCTGCCTGGCCAGTGTGGCTCAGAGGTTGAGCATTGACCTATGAACCAGGAGGTCGAGGTTCGATTCCTGGTCAGGGCACATGCCCAGATTGTAAGCTTGATCCCTAGTGTGGGGTGTGCAGGAGGCAGCCAATCTGTGATTCTCTCTCATCATTAATGTTTCAATTTCTCTCCCTTTTCTTTCTTCACTGAAATCAATAAAATATATATCTACACTAATAAAAGAAAAAGATGCAAATTGACCATACCTTCATGACACCCACCAGCCAATCAGGAGTGAGTATGCAAATTAACCCAACAAACATTGGCCATGGCGACGACGCAGGCGTTCCGCACCACCCCAGCCACTCCGGGCCTCTGGGCAGAGTGGGAAAGCAGAAAGGTGGTTCCGGCCAGAGCGAAGGTGGTGTGGGCAGCCAGGGGAAGGAAGGCCCATTCATGTATCGGGCCTCTAGTACATATATATATATATATATATATATATATATATATATATATATATATTTAAATATATTTTATTGATTTTTTACAGAGAGGAAGAGAGAGGGACAGAGAGTCAGAAACATCGATGAGAGAGAAGAGAAACATCGATCAGCTGCCTCCTGCACACCCCCCACTGGGGATGTGCCTGCAACCAAGGTACATGCCCTTGACCGGAATCGAACCTGGGACCCCTGAGTCCGCAGGCCGACGCTCTATCCACTGAGCCAAACTGGTTTCGGCAGTACATATATATTAAAAAGAAAGAAAGGCTAAGAGAAGCTAAGGGCTCATGTGCCTGAGGAGCGACAGAGCCGGGACTCACCCATTCTGCCAGTCCTTTGGCCATTTTTGCAGAAGCTGCACCATGGACTCCACACGCCCTTCCAGGTCCGATTCTTGGCCTCTGTGGCCACCCCGCCCTGCACTCCCTTCGCTGGGTCTGCGTTGGGGCAGGTCTGCTCACTGATCCACGAGTCTTATCTCCCTGACAACATTGCAGACGGTTTGTTATTATGGCTAATTGTCATCACATTTTTGCCAGAGGCTTTACACTTCCTAATTTGCTCTCACTGTTTTCTTGTGTTAAGTTCTCTCCTCACTTTGGAGAAAGCCTTGCCCCCTCATGGGAGGAGATGCAGATCTGAGCTGCTCCCGGCTTTGGCTCAGTGTCTTGGTTTTGGAAAGGCCCTGGTATTTGTGGGCGTGGCTGCACTGTCCAGGGAACCTGATGGGGCCAGTTTAATGAAAGCCGTGGCCCCTCTTCCAGAAACCTGCATAGACACACAAAACCAGTGCATACAATTTAAGGGTTTAGACACCCTCTCATGCCTATCTTTTGATCACCCAGGGGTCTGGATCAAGACCTCCTAGGTTATGGGGTATCATTTGCCAATCTCTGGAATCCAGATGCTTATGATGGTTTGATAGCTGGATGTGACCATGCCTGAAGGAGGCTTCTTTTTCTAAGAGAGATCTTATAAAAGGATGAATTCGAGAATGGTGAACCCACTAAGTGAAAACTATGTCCAGTTCACTCACCAGTCAACTTCTGCACAAATACGTGCAACCAACAACTAATATGTAGAGTGGGTCTACGCCAGTGGTCAGCAAACTCATTAGTCAACAGAGCCAAATACCAACAGGACAACGATTGAAATTTCTTTTGAGAGCCACATTTTTTAAACTTAAACTTCTTCTAACACCACTTCTTCAAAATAGACTCGCCCAGGCCGTGGTATTTTGTGGAAGAGCCACACTCAAGGGACCAAAGAGCCGCATGTGGCTCGCGAGCCGCAGTTTGCTGACCACGGATCTACGCTATAACAACAGCTCATGCTCAGAGAGTGGCAGGCACTGTGCTACATGCTGACCACTCAGTGTCTTGCTTAAAACCAATGCCATAGGGTTATGCTATTATGATCTCTGAGGAACAGAGAAGTTAAGTAACTTACTCAAGGTCACACAGTAAGTCGACTCCCCTGGCCTTTACCCTCAAGCACTCTGACTGCAGAGCCATAGTCCTTCTGCCTATGAACTGGGGGCACTCACAGCTCGGGGAGGCTGGCCCCATGCTGTTCTGAGACTTTGTTCCCAGTTGGGCAGCTGGGTCCTATTGGATCTAGGTAAAGGGCAGGCTTTAAGTAAACACAAAAAAGATGTTTTTCCAGCCTTAGATGGTATGGCTCAGTGGAGAGTGTAGGCCTGCAGACCAAAGGGTCCTGGGTTCGATTCCAGTCAAGGGTACATACCTCGGTTTCAGGGTCCTCCCAGGCCTGGGTCCTAGTTAGGGCGTGTGCAGGAGACAACCAATTGATGTGTTTCTCTCAAATGGATGTTTCTCTCTGTCTTTCCCTCTCTCTTCCACTCTCTCTAAAAATCAAATATCCTTGGGTGAGGATTAAAAAAAAAAAAAAAAAGATGTTTTTCTGGAAAGCCTCTATAACACATTGGCACCCCACGCCCCCTGTCAGGGAGTCCTCAAAGGATCATATCATGATGTGGCATTTGCCTGGCCTGGCAGGGAGAGAGAACTCCACTCTCAGGCAAATTTGGGGGGGTAATATGACCCCATTTGACCCCACAGGCTGGCGAGGCCTGGGAAATGTCAGCTTATACTCATTCCTGCCCCTCCTGCCTCCGGTTCGCTCAGCAAAGCGCCTGCTGGGAGGGGAGGCTCTGCTTCCATTCCTGTGGCCGTGTCCCTTTAAGATGCACTCGGCTGCTGGAAGCGGCTTTGGAGCCCCGGCTCTCTCGTGACACCAGACCCTTTCCTGCTAATGGCTCCCACCGAGCGAGGCTGTTCCACATCCTTAAACACCTTGCACACAGCTCCGTCTCGCCGACCGCAGAGGGAGGCAGCTTAGCCGTCCCGGGAAACCAGGGACGAAGGAGAGGACACCTTCCCAAGGCCCAAAGCGAAAATTCCCAGAAGCCGAGGTTTGCACTCACCCCGGGGGCTGACACCAGGTTCCCTTTCTCTGCGGACGCCAGTGGTTCTGAACACGGGGGCCGAGGTGGCGCGGGCAGCAGCACCAGCAGGAGCCTGTCAGGAGCACAGGCCCTCGGGCCCCACCGCAGACCCGCTGCCTCCAAAGCTGGGTTTTACGGGCCCTCCTGTCACGCCGAAGCTGTTAAACCTGCTGCCTGGGCCTCTGCCCTCTCGGCTGGGAATGTGAAGCTCTGCACGGGTAGGAACGGTAGGAACGACTGAAGTTTGAGTCCCCCCCACCCCCCCGGCATGCATCTTGGTCCCCCCAAAGCCTTCCCCCCACAGGAGTGGACGCCAGGCACAAAGGAGACCAGGGAGCTGGAAAAAACCAAAGCTGGTGATTGTGCAGGTCTTAGCACCTCCAAGTGAATAAATGGGGAAACTGGCATTTCTGAGAGTAAGACAGTAATAAGCCAAAACATCAACACACACACACACACACACACACACACACACACACACACACACACACACACATCTAAGTGAATACTGAGGCCCCGTTCACTTGTCTGGGGAAAGCCAACTTAAGTGGTGATGGGGCGAAGCCTTCAATGACCAGCCTGCCACCGTGCTCCACAGGCCTGGCACTGCCACGTGGGCTGCGAGTCTAAGGTCCAGCAGGCCCCAGGCGCTGCCCCATCCCCCCCTGGGGAGGACAGTCTAGGCCAGTGGTCGGCAAACTCATGAGTCCACAGAGCCAAATATCAACAGCACAACGATGGAAATTTCTTTGGAGAGCCACAATGTTTAAACTTAAACTTCTTCTAACGCCACTTCTTCAACATAGACTCGCCCAGGCCGTGGTGTTTTGTGGAAGAGCCACACTCAAGGGGCCAAAGAGCCGCATGGGGCTCGCGAGCCGCAGTTTGCCGACCATGGGTCTAGGCGGATGCCTTCAGGGGTTTTCTCCGTTTACCCAGCCACCCAACAAATGCAGTCTGGCACTGCTGTGAGGCAGGCCCTCCCGGCCCCAGTGCGGAGAGGGGCAGAGCGCAGACTTCAGCTCAGGCCAGTGGAGGAAGTGCAGGACCTGTGGGGGGGGCGGGGGAGGTGAGGAGTCCTTGGAGGCTGGCTGGCCCCCCTTCCCCTGTGCAGCACCCTCTTCTTTAGCCAGGGCTCCTACTGTGCTCCCCAGTGTCCCTGGGCAGGTGACCCAGCCCAGGACACTTGTCCCCTCAAAGTGAGGAGGGTGGCCAACTGGCTGTCCCCCGGCTTTATTCTGATTATAAAAATGACAGAGCTTGTTGTGAAAAGTTAAGCCATTCAGAAAAGTAAAAATCACCACTGTTAATATTTCAGTGAGCAATATCTCCCTCTCTCCCCCCTCCACAAACACACACATAGATAAAGTCACAAATAAAATCTTTACTAGCCATGCTGTCTGTAGCCTGCTTTTTTCTTTTTTTTAAGGAGCTGTCTTTTAGGAGACATAGAACTGCTGATCACCGTGTGTGCACGGCCCTCCCTGCAGCCCAGGTGGGGACCAGGGTCCGGGGCTGGGCTGCATGGCAGCAGTAGGACAGTGGCATGTCCTGCTCAGCCACACGCTGTGGGTGACTGCCCAGGTCAGTAAGCAGCGCAGTCATCACATGCTCTTAAGTAAAAAATAAGCTGTTACAGAGTTAGCTTTGGGGAGTGTGTGGGGGAAGTGTGCAGTTGAGAAATTACTTGCCAAGCATGGAGGCAGTGAGTGCGTACACGTGCACTCCATACGTTGTAGGAGATCCTCTGTCTGGGGGGCTGAAATAGGACCTGGAGCAGAGGCCCCCAAATGGACCACTCAGGCAACATAGCGTTCTCCTGACTGGGAGGGACAGGGACTGCTGGTCTCACTGATGAGGAACATCATCTCTTGGGGTGTCTTCAAAGCATGAGACAGCCCCACCCTCCCCCTTATCCCCTCCATGGCCAGAGGGATCTGTCCATTCCTGTCACCTGTTACCCTGAAGGCTGCTGGGACTCTCGCTGGACAAATGAGAGCCTGCTGCCCGCTTGCAGGTGTCCAGCCCCACCCTCTTCAATTCCTTTGCGACCCTGGGTCAGAGCAATTTTTCTAATTGCTCCGATCAGACCTTGTCTCTCCTGTTTTGGGGCCTCCCCTGGGGACCAGTCCACATTCCTCAGCGGGGACCAATTCCGCAGGCTCATCTGCCCCCTCCGGCCTGTCCTGAGCCCTAGGCGGTCCCCTCATGGGCCCTGCTCCCTCCTACCTCCAGCCCTTTACCTCTGCACTTCCCTTTCGCCCGAAGTCTCCTCTTGTTCTCAACTCCTCCCCATTCTTCAAGGCTCCAACTTCACTTCTTGTGACTCCCAGACTGGACTGGGTCTCAGCTGGGGGCTCCCACTGCACCCCAACTCCCCAAATACTGCTTCTCTTCTTCTCCCGGGGTGTTAGAGCATTGGCCGTTGCCCTCGCTGACTGTGACCTCACCGAGGACCAGGGCTATGCCTGGGTCTCCGTGTCCTGGCCACCAAATGTTGATGGAGTATCTGACCACGAGAGTGCCCACAACCACTTTGGGAGGCAGGGACCTGGCATGATGTTCATTGTACGGATGAGACATGGAGGCTCAGAGAGGCCTGAGCTTGCAAAGATCACTCAGCTAGTTCGGAAGGAGCAGGGCCGCTGGGCTGGGTGCTGGGAACGTTGGGGACAGACGGCGCGTGGTCTCTGCTCACAGAGCGCGTGCAGTCATGCAGGCGGCGAGTCGCAGTGGGGCTCACGTGGGCGGCCTTGTGTCTGGCACGAACTGTTAAACCACGGCCGCCGCAGACACTCACGCTTCTGTCTTGAGGTTAGCAGGGTTACTGCCTCCCAGGTCACGAAAGGCTCACGGCCGCTCACTGAGAAGGCCTGAGGGTGCTGGGTGCGAGCAAGACTCCAACCATAGGTCTGTTTCTCAATCCTCCCAGGTTGAGATTTCTTTAAAAAAAAATTGTGTGTTTTTTTTAAAATTGATTTCAGAGAGGGAGAGATAGAAACATCAATGATGAGAGAGAATCGATCAGCTGCCTCCTGCACGCCCCACTCTGAGGCTCGAGCCTGAAACCTGGGCATGTGCCCTCGACTGGAATTGAATCTGAGACCCTTCAGTCCGCAGGCCGACGCTTTAGTCACTGAGTCAAACCAGCCAGGGCAGGTGGAGATTTCAAAGTCTGTTAGCAGAAGCTTTTCATATCCTTCCTGACTGCAGTGAAGGTCACCACTGAGGCTCATGGCTGTTCTCTGTCCCACGAAGGGTCCCCATGGGAGGCAGCAGGGACCAGTGAGCTCCCCCAGGATCTGACCATTGCGCAGCCTGGAGGCTCCTGGCAGAGACTGAGTACATGGGGCCAGGACAGGCTGCGGGATGCCTGCGGCCTGGGTGGGGACCCACAGGGACAGACATCTGGGCTGAACTGCATCCTGAACAGGGCTAGGCCTAGGGGCCATCAGGTCACTGAATCTTCTGTGGGAGGCAGAACCATGCTGTGATGACGCCAACACCCCATGTGTCACACCTGCAGGCCACAGGGACCCAGCCTCTGGCCCTCAGCCCTGCCTGGGGGGTGCCTCCTCTCCTGGGGGTTCTGTCTACCTTCTTGTCCTGTCCTCTCTGCAGCGACCAGAACAGGGGCCCATTCCCTGGGAATTTGTTCCCTCCCTCCCTCCTTCCTCTTCTGCCAACAGAGAACACGGGTCTTGGAGAGGGAAGAACAGGGAAATGAGGGCTTTCTAAAGGCTAACTTTATCCTAGAGATTCTGGTGGTGCCCTGCCCAGATGCAGAAATGGAATCCTTGCCTCGAAGCAACCGAGGGCTGAGCCCGTGGACTGAAGCCCCTAGCGGGACCGGCTCAGCGAGTGGGTCTCCGGGGACATCCCACTAGCCCGCCGCTCTGAACCCTGTGAGGCCACACGGAGGCCATGGCTGCTGCAGCATCTAGTGGATTCTACCCTGGCCTCCATGGAGGGCCCACAGGCCATTGTCCTCTGCCAAGGCAGGAGCCTGGGGTTTGGTGAACCCCAGGGCTGCTGCTTCGAGCTGGAGAGTCCGGGCTGGGACTCTGGGAGCCTCCCAAAGACAGGGCGGGCCTCTGAGCACCCCCAGCTGTGGGAGGAGCAGCAGCAGTTTCTTATGAAGACCAAGGGGACCTGGACCACAGCCCCCGCTTCCTCTTCTGGGGAAAAACCGCAGCTCAGCTGGGCTGCAGAATTCTGAAGCTTGCCCCAGGGGCCTACAGTGCTGAGCAGGGAGTCCCTGGGGCTCTGGATGGAAAACTGGGGGTGGGAGAGGAGGTTGGATTGTCCAGAGAAAGAGCACAGACTTGGATTCCTTATCTTGTCCAAACTGAGGACTTCTGAGAATGAAAAGGCACTGTTTTAACTATTACACCAGGACAGCAGATGTAAACCGGGGCTCTTCAGGGCAAACGGGGATGTAGGTTACCCTACTTACTACCGCTTCCTAGCTGTGTGGGTATGGGCAATTACATAACCTCTCTGAACTGGTTTTTTTTTTTGGGAAAAAAAAAAAAAAGAGGCCAATATCCTGTGCTTGCCTCCCAGGGCTATTGGGGCAGGGGGGAGAGGGGGGCAGGGAGAGAAAAAGAGTAAATTATGTGCAATTCCTGGGAACAGCCCTTGGCATGGAGTAGGCTCTCCGTGTTTCTCCTCTTCCCGTGAGGCAGTGGGTCCCCTGTCCCTAAGGGTAAAAGCAAGGACCTGTCAGCTCTCGAGAGTGAGTTCCTGTGGTGGGAGAAGGTGTATAGAGCTGGAGTCAAATTCCAGTCCTCCCAGGGAATTCCAGAGGGGGATGACGAGGGTGGGTCAGTGAACCGTCCTAGGCTGGAAGCCCCTGGTGGACTTGGCCCCTCCCCTCTTCCCAGGCGGTGACCTCTGCACCCACAGAGGGCCCTGGAGCGGCTTTGCGGTCACCATCTCTGTGGCTGCCAGAGACCCCAGTTTTGGTCAGGGCAAGTCAGTACGCTTCGGTCTTCCTGCGATCGCCCCGAGTGGGCGCAGCCACGTGATCTGTGTTCTCTGTGCCTGCAGGAATCCAAGAGCCTGTTCCAACCCAGCAATTTTGAAAAAGAGCTGGGTGCTGGGCTTGGCTCTGCCATCTGATCCTGGTCAAAGGTCTCCAGGCCTCGGATTCCTACCGGAGGGTGGGGATGAGCTGGCTCTGTCCTGGGGGATGGGATGAAAGATGTAGGTGACAGTGCTGGCTGCTCAAAGCCTCTACACTCCCATCACTTGGGGCTCCCACTGCACTGCCTTTACCCATCTTCCCCTTGCCTGGGAGCCCCTCGAGGCAGAGTGGACACTCCTGAGGGGATAGCAGTCTCCACTGTCCAGGCAGATGAGGTCCTTAATCCAGGAATGAGTGAGGTCCGAGCCGGGAAGTGACTCAACATCTGTGACGGGGCTGACCCTGACCCCTCGAAGCCAGCACTGCTGTCGGCGGAAGGCTCTGACCTCCTGCCAGATGTCCTCGGGCACTGCCAACTCTGGAAGGTGACCTCACACGGGGGACATTATCCCAGCAGCCTCATCTACTGGCGACTTTGCCCTCCATTTCCTTTCCTCACTCCAAGAAGGTTCTTCTGGCCACTGGCCAGGACTTGCTGGAAGGTTGGTTTCTCGAAAACTGTCAGCTGTGGGAGGCATCCTGAGGCAACAGTGCACAGCCCTCAGCGGACTCCCGTCCAGCCAGTCTCCTCCGTCAAATGGGTCAAACGCAGGTCCCGTGTGGCAGTCAGTAGGTGTGCAGCTCCAAGGGCGGTCCCTTAGAGTGGGTGCAGGGTCTACCCCAATCCTGAGTCTCCAGGCAGAGGCCACAGGCTCCCAGTCACTCTGGCCTTAACATCTTTGGTCCAGTCAGGACCTCCCCACCTCTATGCTCTTGACTCCGGTCAAGAAGTGGGACACTCAAGTTACCTACAGCTCAGGAACAAGATTTCTCCAAAAATGGGGTACTGGAGCTCCGATGAGAGGTGCCCAATTCCACTTTAAGACTTTCTGGCCAACCAGCCTATTCATGAAGGGTCTTATAAGGTAAGGCCCCCTAATACCGAAGGACTACGCCGACATTTAACGTATTCTCACCAGCAGAATGTCTGACCATTTTCTTGTTGTTCCCAGGTTTTGGGGTATTATTCAGTGCTAACAATTCCATGGGCAAAAGAAATGGCAACTTATTGTGCTACTTTATATTTTTTAACTAGGCAGATTGAGCATTTCCCAGATATTTGTGGGTCGTTTTTATTTCTTCTTCTGAGGAGAGCCTACTCACCCTTTTTTCTACTGGTCTGTCTTTTCTTAATGATTTAGAGGTGCTCTTTGTATATTGCAGATATTACTCCTTTGTCATATTTTTTTTCCCTATTTTCTCTGTCTTCTCATTTTGTTTACGTCTTCTACAGAAAGTTTCACAGTTTTACAACGTCCCATGCGTGTCTTTTCCTTCAGCTTCTGTGTTTCACGCGTGCTTCGAATTTCTCTCACTGAGATGATTCAGCTGCTGCCTCAGAGGTTCTCCGAATCAGCAGCCACAAGGCTTGCAGCGGCAGCAAATCATGCTTATTCAAAAGAAAATGTTTACTGTAAAAATAGAACTGTCACCCCAAGCATTTATTGAAACATTAATAGATACGGGTAAAAATTATACATGGCATAACAAAAGTAACAGCTTTATATTCACAGATGGTCAGATGCTGACAAACCAGAAACAAGATCTCTGTACATTGAGATTTGGTTGTTAGGAAAAGGCATACGTCGGCCTGAGGAAGAATCTATTCACAGGCTTTGGTGGAGCCATAATCCCCAGTTTTCTACTGATTCCTGCTGCCATCTGAGAACCACGTGCAGTTGATGCCGGCCCGGGGATGCTGGAGGATTTAGTCTTAGGAGATACCTTTCTGCATGTGGTGGATCTCCTAAAATATGACAAAGAAAATGGAAATGTTATATAAACCCCCCCAAAACAGTCTTTTTTTTCTCTTAACCTGAAAGAGCTACATAACCCATGGTTTTCTTTGGTCTTACGGGTCTCTCTGCCGGTAACCCCCCGGGTAAGGTCAGTTTCCTTTACAATTCAAGGAGGAAAGGACGCTGCTGTTCTTCAGACAAATTTATCTCCCTAAAATGTCAAGGACTGTTTCTGAATTCTGTGACTTGAGGCCAAATCATGTGCCTTCTCTCCACCTACACCTTTCATAGCTGATAATCAGGCCCCTCCCTTGGGACAACAGAGCCCAGATCCATTCTGATCATATAAGAAAAGTACGGGGACCTTGTTTTAAGGCCCCAAATGCTGGACAATACACTCTGGAATTGCCCGGTCCAGAGAAAGGTGGCTGGGTGCATGGAGATGGGGCAGAGCAGAGCAGAGCTGAGCCGAGCCTCTTCCTGCCCAGCCCCCGCCAGATGTGGTTCCCTGGGGAGGCCTGTGAGGGCTCGGGTCTGGCACGTCGCTGTCACCACCACGTCGCCAGCAGCTCGCTGGATCGCCTGCACTCCCAGATCTGTGTTCTTGTACCTCCCACTCGCTGCCTTTACAGTCAAGGAAGCAGCCCTGGCCACAGCCTATTACAAAGTCCTTCAAGCACCTCACTTCTCTGAAGATAATAGCGATTCTTTCCTCCTCCCTCCCACCCCCAATAAAATGTAAAATAAATAAATTAATTAAAAAAAAACCCACAGGGCCGTATGTTTACAAGGATAACAGCAGGCAGCATTCTCTATAGAAGCCTTTTTCTTACACAAGTATTTCCTGCCGCTTTGTTACCCGGCTGAATTCATGCCCACCACGAATTCCACAGCATCATCGGGGGCTGGCAAGTGGCCTCCCACCTCTGAATTCGGGGGCTGCCGGTCTGTGGTAATGACATTCTGGTGGGACTAGGTGAAGAGTGGTTTTGCAACATCTTCCACTCTTGCTCCAGGCAGTATGACCACAGAACTGGCAAAGATGTGCTAAGCCTGCGGAGCAGCAGCCTGAATTTCCCTATGCAGATTTCCTGCTGAGGTATTAAGTCCAGAGCAAAAACCGGCTGTTTCTGTTCATTTACAGAATGAATCTGCCAACAGCAGCTTCCATCTCGCCCAGCCCATCCATTTTACTCCCACTTAGGGAGCCGGGAACAAAATTCGTTCCTTGTGTGTTCTTCTCAAGTGGTAAAGTTCCGGTAGGGTGGCGAGTTAAGGACCCTGGCAAAGAGCCATGTTTATTCTGCCATTGTGCAGAGACCTTCAACCAGGTGAGCAGTCGAAACGGAGGGAATCTTTCAGAGAGGCTCTGGGGAAATGAGGAGAATGAAGCACAGACACAAAGAGGCTGTGACAAAGGTAAAAGAAAGTAACAAATCGTACTGGTTTTTGGCTCTAGGGATCAAAGAATCCCATCATAGACACACAGGCTAATTAAAAACCAGCATCAAAACTGGGACTGGCTTTGAACTGACTGAGCTTTCCTACTTCTTATTATATATAACTTTTTTTTATTATTGTTTATATTTTACAGAGAGGAAGAGAGAGGGATAGAGAGTTAGAAACATCGATCAGCTGCCTCTTGCACATTCCCTACTGGGGATGTGCCCGCAACCAAGGTACATGCCCTTGATGGGAATTGAACCTGGGACCCTTGAGTCCACAGGCCGACGCTCTATCCACTGAGCCAAATCAGTCAGGGCTTTCCTACTTCTGATTAGATTAGGTTGTAGGCCACAGGGCAAAGTGCTTCACTCTTACAGACCAAAGTTGTGAAAACAGAATAAGGAAGCCAATGGCAATGATCACTTAAAATATGGTTTGCTTTGTTCTAACAAGTAAAAATGAAATCACAACCATTCCTAAGGTCTTCCCAGGTACTCCATGTAGAAATGAAAATGCTCTGGGCCCTAGCTGGTTTGGTGCATTGGATAGAGCGTCGGCCTGAGAACCGAAAGGTCCTGAGTTCGATTCTGGTCAAGGGCACGTACCTCAGTTGCAGACTCCTCTCGGGCCCAGGCCCTGGTCAGGGCTCGTGCAGGAGGCAACCAATTGATGTGTTTCTCTCACATCAATATTTCTTTCTGTCTTTCCCTCTCTATTCCACTCTCTCTAAAAAAAAAAAAAAAAAAAAAAAAAAAAAAAAAAAAAAAAAATCAATGGAAAAATAGCCTCGGGTTAGGATTGAAAAAAAATAAAAAAAAAGCTCTGGGCAAGTGTGGGCGAGCCACTGTCCAGTCCTACCTATAAAATTGAGACCAGGCTGGTACAACCTTGCAGAAGCCTCCCACAGGCCAGGCCTTAGTTTCCTCATCATAAACCCCAGGGGACTGGACCACATGCCTTTTAAGGACTCTTACTCTGTGTGGGCTCCTGAGGAAATGAGTATTTCCCAAAACGAAGGAATAAATGAAGAAAATAAAATGTCCCCACTGAAGAACATCTGCTGGTCACTTGCACATTAAAAACCACAAAATTAAACTAACATTTACTAATGCTTTTAATTTCTGTATCCTGGCAGAATAATTAGCACATGCAAGATGTTTGTTTGTAGACTTAACAAGAAAGTGACAATTTGGTCACATTTGCCTTCCCCTTTCTTCCCTCACTCAAAAAAATTTTTTTTTTATTGCCCAGAAGGAAGAGAGTTACAAAAAACTGCCAAAGAAAAAACACAACAGCTTCCAGAAATTTACCGAGGACTTCTTTCCCTTTTCTGCAAGCATCTCTGTGACAACATGCAGTTATGTGGGAGGCGGCCATCCAGACTGATGGGATGGTCGCGATCCTGCCAGACCTTACTTTCCTGGTGAGGACAGAGAGTGCCCTTGCAGAAGACAGGGAGGGGGTTGTGTGAAGCAGTGCAATTATGAAGAAATCCGAACGCCGCCCAGATCATCACCCAGCACCTGACAATACTACCTTTGTCCCCCATTGGTGTGCTAACAGCGCCCACAGCAGATGAGTCCCCGCCCAGGGGGCAGGCACATGTGGGAAAGGGAGGACGGAGGCCATTCGCGCAGTCTCTCGGAGCCTGGCTTGCCTGACCTTTTGGTTTTCCTGTTGTGGACTCTTCCCTGCTGCCCTGCAGACTGGGAGGCCGGCTTTCCCAGGTATGGATGGATGGCAGGGAGTGTGCAGGGCCTCCAGGTGGAGGCCCGTAGATTCTGCGGCAATATAATATAGCAGTAGAGCAAGTACTGACAGAATCATAAAAGTTTCTGTTTATTCAGCTAGTATATGATTTATAGTATTTTAGGTGGAAAAGACTCTTAAGAAGAGCAATTATAAAATTTTTTTTTCTAAGTTCGAGTCAAAATTGGAGTTTTTGCAAACTAAAAAATTTTAGTGATAATCGACTTAGGAGTAGATTATTTTTATTTATTTATTTAAAAAAAAATTTTCAGATATATTTTATTGATTTTCTACAGAGAGGAAGGGAGAGGAAGAGGGATAGTTAGAAACATTGATGAGAGAGAAACACTGATTCAGCTGCCTCCTGCACACTCCCCACTGGGGATGTGCCCGCAACCAAGGTACATGCCCTTGACTGGAATCGAACCTGGGACCCCTCAGTCCGAAGGCCGACGCTCTATCCACTGAGCCAAGCCGGTTTCGGCAGTAGATTATTTTTAAAAACTAAAGCAGCCCAGCCGGCACGGCTCAGTGGTTAAGTGTTGACCTATGAACCAGGAAGTTGCGATTGGATTCCCAGTCAGGGCACATACCCCAGTTGCAGGCTTGATCCCCAGTGTGGGGCATGCAGGAGGCAGCTGATCCATGATTCTCTCACAACATTGATGTTTCTATATCTCTCTCCCTCTCCCTTCCTCTCTGAAATCAATAAAAATATGTTAAAAAATAAATAAAGAAAATGAAAGCTAAAGCAAATGTTGGATCAGGCGACATTTACTAATGGCTTATTTTACTAAATGCTTCAAAGGACCCCAAAGCAGCTGCACTTTTGTACCTTCCTCCCTTACACCCTGGGTTGCAGAATGTGTTGCAGAACTTACCCTCTTGCCTTGAAATCACCAAAACCAGATTTTCTCCTTTCAGACCTTTGGCAGGCTGGCATCCTTTTCCTCTTTCTTTCATTTTTGGTTTGATTTGCAAAGTAATGAGAAGATATCGGTGTCTCCTCATCGCACTCCTCCGAGCCATTTCTAGCAGCGCTTCTGCTGCTGGATGGGCTCACTGGTGGGGAGCTGTCCTCAACTGCAAATGGACAACACAGACATTTACCGCTGACGCCTGCTGGGCCCAGTGTCATTCGTCACAACACACACAGTTCAGCTGACACCTACCTGCGTTCCTGGTGTCTTGCCACATGGGTTTGACAATTCCGCAGGAACTGAACATTTCTTTTTCTTTAATTTCACAAAGCCCCAAAGTGCTCAATGGCAATTTATTTTTTTTAAAGGCAGAGGATAAGCATTCATTTAAAAAAATCTGTAAGCCTGGCCAGCGTGGCTCAGTGGTTGAGCATCAACCTATGAACCAGGAGGTCACTGTTCGATTCCCGGTCGGGGCACATGCCCAGGTTGCAAGCTTGATCCCTAGTGTGGGGCGTGCAGGAGGCAGCTGATCAATGATCATCTCTCATCATTGATGTTTCTCTCTTTCTCTCTCCCTCTCCTTTCCTCTCTGAAATCAATAAAAATATATATTTTAAAAAAAAATCTGTGATACTCTTTAACTCAACTAGAGACCTCCGGTTTAGCTCCTACTCTGTGTGTATGACCTACACCTGTTACTATTTGGGCAGCTAATCCTGTTAAGCTCTTTTAAAAGTATGATGTGCTATATAAAAGATAAATCTTATTTATCAACTTACATATGCTGAAAATATAACCCAATATAAGAGAAACAAATTATGCTCTGTACCTCACTTCTGAACAACAGTTACTTAGTGAGTGAGTGTCAGAAACTTCCAGGCCATATTTTGCTCTTCAAAGACAAAACACCTCTTTGTTTTTGGGAACATTTCACACACCATGCAGCAAATGGGTCTGTATGGAAGCACACACTTAAAGAAATGGTAACTTCCACAGGTATTGGCACCCCAACACACGGAAAGAACATGAAACCTCCGCAGATAAATTCATTCCTCCATTTTCTGAAGGAAGGTATTTCCTGGCTGGTTTGGCTGGTTCACCCTCAGGCTACCTCGCTGCCCAATAAAAGGACAGGTCGGGCCTTGTCCCTCCAACACTGGTTCCCACAGAAAGGCCCTGTAGCTGGGGCCAAGAGCGCTGTCAGCCCAGCTGTGGGATTTGGAGATATGAAAAGGCCTCACCCATTTCCACCTGTAAAATGGGTGTTGAGAGGACTGAGGGATACAAAACAGACAAAGCTCTTGGCACAGTGCCCGTCCCTCAATAGTGGCAGCAATTCTCACCAGGCTGGCTGCTTCCACAGAGCAGCCCTGTCTCACGTGGGAAAAACCCTTCCAAACAAGTTACTATAGTAAACAAGCATGAAGTTCCCACCAAGGACTGCCCCTATTGTCAAAGCAAGGCCTTTAATGACGATACTGAGGAATGTATGAAACCCTTCTTCTGCAGCATTTTCTTAATGAGTCAAAAACAATTAGGAACAGACAGAACTTGAAACACATGCTCACTCATTTCTCAGCCTGTTTACTATTTCCATTAGCCTGGAAAAGAAACCCCTACCGAGATCCCTTACAGAAACAGGAAAAACATTGCACTTGGCCTGCCTGCTGTGTCCTATCACATGGCAGTCTGTTAGAGGAGGCCATAAGACTTCTGCATGTGTCCTGTCTCCTACACATTCCTTTGCTCTCCGTTTCCTCTTAGCCAGTGCCTTCTACAGCTCAGTAGTGATGGGGTTCGTCAGGAGAGATGCTTTGTGACAGGCCTAATGTAACCTTTGGGAACACCTGCTAATGAGGCACCGACTTGGGCAGATTCTTTAATAGCTAACAATCCTACATAATACCAGACAAATATGCAAATTGACCGCAACTTCGCTACGACCAAGCCACGCCCACCAACCAATCAGGACAAGTATGCAAATCACCCCAACAAAGATGGTGGTTAATTTGCATATCAAGACAGCGTAGAAAGAAGCCAAGAGCTGCAGAAGGGAGCAAAGCTTCGGAGAAGCAAGCAAGCCGGGGGGAGGAGAAGGGAGGAACGGAGGCGGGGCCGGGGGAGGGGAGAAGGGAAAAGCCGGCAGGCTGGTGGAGAAGGCGGGCAGGCCAGGGGACAAGGGAGGAGAGCAGGCAGGGCGGGGTAGAGTGCAGCAGGAAACCCTATTGCAGGATTTTTCCTGCAACAGGAACGCTAGTAATAAGATAATCTAGCACTACAATTCCATGGTCATTTTCCCAAAATATTTAAACTCCACTCTTCCATTTTACCTGTAGACATGCTTTTCAGATAACATATTCCCTCCTCAGATAAGGAAACTGCAGCACAAGGAGGTTATTTGTGGCCTGCCAAGGAGCTCAGAGCGAGATGGTGGCAGGCCTGGGAGCTGCACTAGCCCAGTGGTCGGCAAACTCATTCGTCAACAGAGCCAAATATCAACAGTACAACAATTGAAATTTCTTTTGAGAGCCAAATTATTTAAACTTAAACTTCTTCTAACGCCACTTCTTCAAAATAGACTCGCCCAGGCTGTGGTATTTGTGGAAGAGCCACACTCAAGGGGCCGAAGAGCCGCATGTGGCTCGCGAGCCGCAGTTTGCCGACCACGGCGACTAGCCCTAAGGGTCCCCCAGGTATTTGCCTGAACAGAACCAGCAACTTCTGGGCTCAAAGGTCCTCCTTTGGGTCCTGTAGCAGGTTTGGTAGCTGGCACCCCGCAGGGGGTCTAAGCACTTGTGTCCTGGAAGCGGTGCCTGGCACACCACTGAAGGGTGCCCTGAGCACTTGAGCGCCAGGGTGACAAGGTGTTGGAAGCGTGAACAACCCGGAAACCACAGAGATTTAATCCAGTGAGATGCATCGCTTAACATTAAGTCAGGCTTTCAGAAAACACATATTTGGCTGTATACTGAACCTGGCAGTGTCCACTCGGAGTATTTCTGTAATACTGGAATCACTTCTGCACCGTATTTTTCCAGTTTATCTTCAGTAACACCATCAATTTGAAGCAAAACCTCAGGATCAGAAGATAACGATTCTGTGCGTGAACATAAAAGCAGGAACTTAAATTACCACCAAGAGAAAACCCACTGGATTTGTGCTCATCCACCCATTCAGCACATGCTTGTTAAGTGCCAACCAAGGGCGGAGCACTGGGCACATGGGCCAATTTTCTGCAACGCAGTTGGTGCCAACAGAGGCAGCAGATAGGCCCAGAGGGTAGGAGCCCATCATCCAATTCCAGCAGCAAAGGCGAGTTACGTCAGGGCTGAGAGGGAGGGAGAGCAAAGGACACGGGGTAGCCGGAGAGGACCTGTGCGCTGTGCCTCAGAGTTTAAGCAGACTTTGCTATCTTCTCACATTCAGGTTATTTAGGAGAATGCCCACATTCATGTTTCCAGCTCTGACTTCTCCCCTGCACTCCAGACTTGTATATCCAACTCAAAAAGACCGTAACTGAATTCTTTTTAAAAAAATAAGAATTAAAATATATATTTTTATTGATTTCAGAGAGGAAGGGAAAGGGAGAGATAGAAACATCAATGATGAGAGAGAATCATTGATCAGCTGCCTCCTGCATGCCTCCTACTAGGGATCAAGCCCTCAACCCGGGCATATGTCCTTGACCAGAATCGAACCCGGGACCCTTCAGTCCGCAAGCCAATGCTCTATCCACTGAGCCAAACCAGCCAGGGCCCGTAACTGAATTCTTACATGCCCCCAACCCAAACCCATTCTTCCTCCAGTCTTTCTGTCTGTGGGATGAAGCGGGTAATCTGACTTTAACAAGTAGGCTGCTGAGTCCTCTGCACACAGATGCTACATCGGTCCCGTAGCCGGACAAGCCTGTCATTTTAAAGATCACTCTAGCTGCTGTATGGAAAATGGATTATAAGGGGAAGAGCAGAAACTAGGAGCCCGGTGGGAGCCACTGAGAAGGAAGCGAGGATGTCGCGAATTAGGATGTAGCGGTAGAGATGAAGAGATGGATTTGGATGCATCTGGGAGGCTGGTCTGTAGGAGTCATTGATGCACTGGCTATGGGGAGTGAGGGAGTAATAATTCCTACGTAGACTTCAGCAAAGGGTGGATTTCAAATCTTCGATTTTCACATCATTTCTATGTTTAGAGGAAGAGGAACAGACCTTTGGGACAGACTAGGTTTATGGAGGGCGTTAGTGGGAGACGAAGTGGGAAAGGCAAGTAGAAATGCAGATCCTTGATAGACTTGGTACTTCATCTGGAGAGCTGTTGGCGTTTTAACAGAGGTTTTGGAAGATTAAAATGTACATCATGTTCATATCTGGAGGTAAGGAGACCAGTTAGAAGACTACACTAAGAGCCTAGGAACAAAAGATTGTATTTCATCAACTCTAAGACACTTATTCACCGTTTGACTTTCCTGAGGTCAAGGTTGGTCTTACAAGTGCTGACGGCTGAATGGTAGCTGTGCTGCGGCGGCGGCTGCCTGTGCACGTGAGGACGTAGTCACAGCCATTAGCACTGCTGGCACGGCCACGGCGTGACTGCGGGGCCGGTTCCTCACGTGCCACAGAAAATGTCTACAAAACAACTAGGCTGTGATTAGACTGAAAAAGTGATTGTGAATGCAGAAAACCTCAGAAACGGAGTAATAGGGGATAAATTTGGCATTGATAAAGCCAATATCTCTTTCTGAGAAAATGACCACAAGTTCAGAGTTTCTTGCATGCTACGACCAATGCTTTCCACGACTGAAAAAGATGCCTAAAGTGGATGAAGCAGTGTTACCTTTGTGCCAATGAGGATGTCAAGAAAACACGACCACCAAACCAGAATGAGTGATGGGAAAATAGTGGAACACACTGAAAAAGGTTGCTGTCACTAACATTCTCAATGACACACGGGAAAACAAAGATATGGAAAACGGACTCAAAATAATTTGGAAGCCCTGGCCGGTGTGGTTCAGTGGGTAGAGCGTCGGCCTGCGGACTGAAGGGTCCCGGGTTTGATTCCCGGTCAAGGGCACATGCCCGGGTTGTGGGCTCGATCCCCAGTAGGGGGCGTGCAGGAGGCAGCCGATCCATGATTCTCTCCCCTCATGAATGTTTCTCTCTCTCCCTCTCCCTTCCTCTCTGAAATAAAAAAAAATATACACTGAGTGGCCAGATTGTGAAAAAAAAAAAAAATGGAAGTCAGGCTTTGAATGTGAATATTTACAAGTACCTAAATCACCTCACTTTAATTTTATGCATTTTTCATGTACAAGCAGAATAAGTCAAAATAATTTTCAACAAAAGCACTATGTTACTGTTTAATTAGCAGAATTTTTTCTTTCTCAATAGTTCATAAAATAGCAGTGTCTAAAGTAGATGGCATCTTAGAGTTGATGAAGTACTATAATGGCCTATGGTGCTGGGAATGGGAATGGAGAAGAGAGAAGGTGATGATGATGGGACTTCAGGAAGGTAATGTACACTACTAGTTAGTCACTGATGTAACACCTTATTTTCCAAGGCCTTTACTATTAGAATTCTGGTTGAGCTATCTGAAGCTTTGGCAATAACTCAGGGCATTTATTAACTGAAGACACAGAAGAGTGCTTGATCCGGATTCAAAGAAGCATAACACATCATCTCTTTTCATAAGGAACTTAGCTCCTCATTGCAAAGACATCGTTATAATAACATAGCTAAATTTCATAAAGACAGGCACAAATGGACACATAATCATAAGGAACATCTGGTATTAGAGACTGCAATTATCCATATTCTAACATCCAGCACTGGAAGAAAGTATCTCAAGAATAAGTTTAAATGGCTTCTCTGAGCTTTCAATTTAGAGATTAAATAAGAATAATACAAAAGCCTGAGATACATTTATGCACTTAAAAAAGTTCCTTAGCAAGACTAACCTTGGGCTTATTAATTGATGCCACGGAACAGAAGGCTCAGACACACCTACCTGCAAGCTTCTTGAGAGTGACAGTGTTGAAGATATTAAAGTAATGGACACCAAAAACTTTCCCCAGAGATTTGCACACTTCTGTAAGTTCTCCAAGACATTTCTTAACAACCTCTTCCCTCTGGGAAACCTTCGTCACTAAGGCTTTTTGTTTTTTTATACGGCTGGAATTTTCCGTCTCCATAAAGTCAACCTTTGAGTGAGAGGGGAGAGAGAGAGAAATCATAGGAGTGTGTGTGTGTGCATCAACATAGGGGTTTTATTTAATGCCTCATTGCATTTTTGGGGGGATACTTTTTTTTAAAAATATATTTTATTGATTTTCTACAGAGAGGAGGGGAGAGGGACAGAGAGCCAGAAACATCGATGAGAGAGAAACATCGATCAGCTGCCTCCTGCACACCCCCCACTGGGGATACGCCCGCAACCAAGGTACATGCCCTTGACCGGAACCGAACCCGGGACCCTTCAGTCCGCAGGCCGACGCTCTATCCAATGAGCCAAACCGGCCAGGGCGGGGGGGATACTTCTTTTATGCCAAGTGTATAGTAAGCCCTTTGGGAACAGGGGCTGTGCATTCTCCATCTTTGTATCCCCAGTGCCTAGCACAGAACTACTTCTTGACAAATGTTAGTTTAGTAAATACGTGGTGATATAGTGATCTGATAACCCATTAAGGTCACTTTGGTAGGTATTGCATTACTTGGGTTCCATTTTAAGGTCTCTTTGCAAATTAAGAGGAACATAATATGTTCATATAAGATAGTAGAAATAAATTCAGTACCCATAAGCTTTGGAAAAGAGAGTTTAATTTGCAGTAATATGTTTTTGTCTACTCACTGTGAAATAATAAAATGAAATCAACATTTAAAATGCCGTACCTTTAAATGCCCATTTAGTAAAGCTTGCGCTTTAGTTCCGAGCATCACATAGGCAATGGGTTGGTCATTGGCATTGATAAATAAGTCTTCATCCAAGATCTTGTCGAGTATCAGCTTTTTAAAAAGTCTTTCAGCATTGTGTCGTGAATATGTAGATCCCTTTCCAAATATCCCCGACTGAATTTTTGCACTCTTACTCCCTGGTGAGAAGGGAAAAAAAGTTAGATTAGTAAATGTAGGCACATCATAATGCTCTACTAGAGGTCATTTGTGGGCAGGTCTGGATAAATGGAATAAAATACATCATTACCATGACAAAATATAAATTATTAAAAATTACTTTAAAATAAAAAATAAGAAAATGCTTACATATTATTATATAAAAGTGTTAAATTATATGTACAATATGATAAATATGTGATTGTGAGCAAACACATTAAAATATTAGATTTCTCTGGAGTTATTTGTATTTTTTCAGTTTTCTACATATTACAATGTAGTGATCATGTATAACTCTTACAATAAATTGTTTTATCTGCAATCCTTTGTTCCCCTGAAAAAGGTCCAAACTAGGAGAAGGCAAGAATCCTGAAAGGGAAGACTTAGCACTGAAGCTGCTTCTGTCCTGAGGAAGGAGCCGGTCCAGAGGAAAAAGCTGAGAAGCTGAGCAAATCCTGCTCCTACTCCAATCCAGGCTATTGATTTTTTTAAAATGAAGGAACCTCTTAATTGTTTATATATTCAATTAATGTGATACCTGGGAAAAAGAGACTACAGTCCAGAAGGGTTTATAATTAAAGGCAACATTCCTCTGCCCCACCCTCCCCTCCCGTCTCACTTCCCTTCTCTAAGGCATTCACTTTCTAAACAGCTTTTGTTTTCAGCTCTTGTGGTTACCTCCTCCGGAACCCTAACCCTTGCTGTCGTTCCTCTAGCCCAGGGGTGGGGAACATCTGGCCTGCTCCGTATAAGGCACACAGAGTCATTTGGTCTGGCCCTGCCAAGGCATTAGGGTGAGTTAATTAAATGTTGGCCCAAATAGAGCAGGCTAATTTTTAAGCTGATAATTTTGAACGGCCCTCAAATGATGTTATAAATATCCAAACGGCCCTTGGCAGAAAAAGGGTCCCCCCACCCCTGCTCTAGCCAGTCACCACCTGACATTTACCTAATGAACACCCAACTATGAAAGAGAGGCTTCAGCCGAAACTGGTTTGGCTCAGTGGACAGAGTGTCGGTCTGCGGACTGGAAGGTCCCAGGTTCGATTCCGGTCAAGGGCATGTACCTTGGTTGCGGGCACATCCCCAGTGGGGAGTGTGCAGGGGGCAACTGTCTCTCTCTCATCGATGTTTCTAGCTCTCTATCCCTCTCCCTTCCTTTCTGTGAAAAATCAATAAAATATATTTTTTAAAAAATAAAAAAATAAAAGAGAGGCTTCATCTCATTTATGCCACTCCCTTCACTCTATCTTGCCCCAAATTTTGCTATAATACTGGTTCACCTATTTAATATTTCTGTAACTTTAGATAGAACTTTTGACCACTCCCCTCTATGTAAATTAGCATCTCAAACCTTCTGTGTACTCTTCTTTTATTTTTATTTACTTATGTACTTTACTTTTATATCAAGATGAACATATACATCCTGTCCTGTTCTCTAACCATATTTAAGTCTATATGTTGATGCCAAGTGTTGTAGCTAATCAACAGTTAATAAGTTTCCTTCCCCACTTGGAATGCTGTGACTCTTGTGCAATCCTAAGGAGGATGTTTACCGCATTCAGGCAAATGGATTATTTTTTTTGGTAGATTTTATCAATTACTCAAAATCATGTGACAATTTCCTTTGTTTTACATATAACCTTAGCTCTCCTGTATAATCTTTCCCCTGGAGTTTCTAAGCCCCTTTCTCCCTTTTTGGTTGGGAAGTAACATTTGTGTTTTTCACTGTCATCAATAAAATATTTCATTTCTACCCTGGCCAGTGCTGCTAAGTGGTTAGAGTGTTGGCCCCGCACACCAAAAGGTATCGGGGCCAAGGGTGTGTACCAGGATTGCAAGTTCGATCCCTGGCCCTGGTTGGGCACATGTAGGAGGCAACCAGTTGATGTGTCTCTTTCACATTGATATTTCTCTCTTTCTTTCTCACCCTCTGCCACCTAGGCTCCGCACCCCTCTCTTAAAAAAAAAACCACAACACAAACACACACACACAAAAAAACAGAGTCCTAGCTGGTTTGGCTCAGTGGATAGAGTATCAGCATGCAGACTGAAGTGTCCCAGGTTCGATTCCAGTCAAGGGCACATGCTCAGGTTGTGGGCTCCATCCCCAGTGGGGGGATGTGCAGGAGGCAGCCAATCAATGATCCTCTCTCATCATTGATGCTTCTCTCTCCCTCTCCCTTCCTCTCTGAAATAAATAAAAACATATTTAAAAAATAAATAAATATCCTCAGGTGAAGATTAAAATAAATGAATGAATATATTTTAAAAAGCCAAGCCAGTGTGGTTCAGTGGTTGAGCACTGTTCTATGAACTAGAAGGTCAAAGCTCAATTCCTGGTCAGGGCATTGCCCAGATTGCAGGCTCCATCCCCAGTAGTGGGAAGGCAGGAGGCAGCTGATCAAATGATTCTCATCATTTATGTTTCTATCTCTCTTTACATCTGAAGTCAATAAAAATATATTTTAAAAAATATTTAATTTCTTATTCTTTATACTAGAGACCCAGTGCACAAAATTCATGCACGGGTGTGTGTGTGTGTGTTTGTGTGTGTGTGTGTCCCTCAGCCCAGCCTGTACCGTCTCCAATCTGGGATCCCTCTCACAATCCAGGACTGCTGGCTCCCAACTGTTCACCTGCCTACCTGCCTGATTGTCCCTAACTGCTTCTGCCCGCCAGCCTGATCACCCCCTAACCACTCCCTTGCCAGCCCAATCACCCCTAACTGCCCTCCCCTGCAGGCCTGGTCACTCCCAACTACCCTCCCCTGCAGGCCCGGTCACCCCTAACTGCCCTCCCTTGCCAGCCTGGTTGCCCCTAACTGCCCTCCCCTGCAGGCCTGGTCCCCCCCCCAACTGCCCTCCCCTGCTGGCCTGATCGCCCACAACTACCCTCCCCTGTCGGCCATCTTGTGTCCACAGGGGGTGGCCATATTGTGTGTTGGAGTGATGGTCAATTTGCATATTACCCCTTTATTAGATAGGATTATTGGGGACCGATTTTTCTTGACCTTGTTACAATGGGCACAAACTGCTTACTGGACGTGCTGCATAGCTGTGTTTCTGGGATTTCTTCTCACCGGACCCTCAGTCAGTTCCTTTGTTTATGGTATCATATGATGTGCACTCACTTTCTTTGCCTTCTAGTCTCCAGAGTTGCTGATATTAATCTGATGCTAGTTTGGTTTTGGTTTCTGATTTTACTTACCAAAACTTTCAGGACCATCAATAAAGAGGTCCAGAATAAGCCACTGTGACATAAAAATTATTGAGCAGAAGAAATCTCAAGCACAGACCCCCCCAAGGAATTCAATCAACTGTCATAAATCCCCTCCCAGGGATGACTGATCTTATCATCAAAGATCCACATCTAAACAGACACTGTCACAAAAAACGATATCTTCCTCCCATCTGTTCTCCTAAGAGCCTATTTACCTTTCCAAAAAAATCTTCTCTTTTCCTTAAGTGGTCTTTCTCCCCCTCCCCTTCCCTTCAGGTGGTATTTAAGCCCCAAAGCCTAACCAACCCTTAAGAGTTACATTTTTTCCGTGAACTCTCTTACACACATGATTAAATCTGTCTTTTGACAGTTTAATTTGCAGGCCCCCTCCACTACTAAACCTAACAGGGTAGAGAAAATTTTTCCTCTCTAATATTTCTTTACTCTTGGTATTCTTTTTTATTTTTCTTACTCTTGGTATTCTTTTTTCATTCTTTTTACTTTTGTTTTTCTTTTCTTTCTTATTCTTGGTATTACATCTCATAAAGCATTTGATTTGGCATTCAGTGGGCATTTTAATCTGAAGGCCTTTTCCTTTTCCGCTCTGGGAAATTTCCTTTATCATTGGTTTAATAATTCCCTCTATTTCCTATTTCAAAAATTTTGTCAGATTTCATATCTCCTAAGAATAGGTCTATATTTTTTCCATTTATTTTTTGCTCAGGTATTAGAAGATTTTCTAGACTTCGTCTTCCAACCTTTCCACTAAATTTACTGTCAACCATTTTAAAAATGTTATAGTGCTTTCTCAGTCGTTTTTTTCTTTTCCAAAACATTCTATTATTATTGAAGTCTTTGTGAAGATACTAATTAAGAGTGTCCTCTCCTTTCTCCCCAAAGCTATTGCCTACTTACTTAGCTATCTCTGTCCCCAGGGTCAAATACTCTATTTGGTCTTTCTCTTGATGTCCATTTATACTTAATCTTCAGGACCAGGTTAAACTATTTAGTGGACTTCCTCTGTTATTTTATATCTAGGTCTATGTCCCCCCAAATTCCTTCCCTGAATGGGGATATTCAGTCATTAGGTTTGCTTTAGAATAAGTAGGTAGGACCAGACTTTAGGTGGGTTGGGTTCCCCACCCACCATGCTAACTCAGCTGCTTTTCTTTTCTCTCTTTCTCTCTCTTTTCTTTCTTCTTCCTTTCTTTCTTCTTCCTTCCTTTCTCTCTCTCTCTCTCTCTCTCTCTCTCTCTCTCTCTTTCTTTCTTCTCTCTGTTCCTTTCCTTCCCTCCTCTCTCCCTTCCTTCCTTTTCTTCCTTTCTTTCTCTCTCCCTCTCTCTTTATTTCTTCCTTAAATTATTTTTTAAAAATATATTTTTACTGATTTCAGAGAGGGAGGAAGAGAGAGAGATAGAAACATCAATGATGAGAATCATTGATCGGCTGCCTCCTGCATGCCCCCAACTGGGGATCGAGCTCGCAACCCAGGCATGTGCCCTTGACCAGAATCGAACCTGGGACCCCCTCAGTCCACAGGCCCAGGCTCCATCCACACAACCAAACCGACTAGAGCTCAGCCGCCTTTCTAGTCCTCAGGCAGTTCATTTATTTTTTATTTTAGAATCAGGCTGGTATTTGATGCAGTTCTTTGGTGGGCAGACTCTTTTTAACTGCCCCCTCCTATTTTTCCTATTTTGGGCTCCCCTGATTTCACTCCCAGTCCCTGGGTCCAGACTTCAGGCCTGAGGCCTACTGATAAGGGGTTTTGCCTGGTTGATAGTCCCTCCCTTGCTTTAACTCTCTCCTACAATTAATTTACCATCGTGGTTTATTGCGCTTCATTCCATTTGTCAATAGGCTTCCATCCATTTCCTCAATCTAATGATGGTCTCTCTCTGGTTTTCTATGCCATTGCAGATTTAATTCCTCAGTTTATTTCCTTACTATTATTTTAACAGAGTGTCAAGCAAAAAAGGAAGAAAGATACTTATGCTCAGGCTACCATCTTGAACTGAAAGTCAGCTAACGGGTAATTCTCTAAGCAAGTTATATTCCACTCAGACGAAACTGTATAAGCTTTATTTTATTTTTTTGTATGAGAACTCCTTATCTTAGTGACTTATAAATTCTATAAAAATAATTAGGATAGCCCTGGCCAGTGTGGCTATGGTTGAGCACTGTCCCATGCACTGAAAAGCCGGTTTGAATCCAGATTGTGGGCTCGATCCCCAGTCGGGGTTGCATGCAGGAGGCAGTGATCTATGTTTCTCTCTCACATTGATGTTTCTCTCTTTCTCCCTTCCTCTCTAAAACTCAATTTTAAAAACACACATCATAAAGTGTTTCTTTCTGGAAAAAAAAAATCGGCATAATTTATAAAAACCGATTTTCTTTTGTTAGTCGAAAAAGGTTTTATCCTGAAGCCCTTCACTTCTATAAGAAAATAGACAAGAGAATTCTTTAGATGTTCAACTTCAACTGATATAACGCAAACTAAAAAAAACAGATCACTTACCCAAGAAAATGTCAACCAGCATATTCATGGTAAATCTCCCACAAGGACCTACATGTTTTCTATTTCCCATTCCTTGAGATGAACTATGTTCTTGGACAAATCTTACAATATTTTTCACATCGTCAGTCACATCTCGTGTCTTATAATCCTATGAATAAAAAGAGATTACCTTTTATGATAATTACGATGAGACCTAGATTGCTAAGGTTTACTAACTAGTAGTGTCATGAATCAACCGTTTCCACACCAAAATCTAAGTAAGTTTCACATGTTCATTCTTTCCTAAGTTCTTATATTGACCTTGTGTCTAGAACAATTAGCACTCTACTATATCTATTTTATTACTGCTTTGAAGACATACATCTTGTCTTTCAATGACCTGACAGTACTCTACAGGTAATATTCTTAGAAAACAAAATACCCTTCATCACCCCTAGAACAGTGGTCTGTTATGTACTGGCTGGTGACTTCTGAGATGAAAAACGTGCCAATTGATGAGTTTCCAATCTCTTTTGGGTCTTTGGTGCCACAATCTCTCTTTTTTATTATCTCCTGTCAGTTCCCTTTCTCATATTCCCCTTGGCTGACTCCAAACGCTGCCTATTTTCTAAAGCCTCCATTACCATATGCTCTTTCCGCTAGTTCTCCAAACTACCGTATTTTCCGGCGTATAAGACTACTGGGAGTATAAGGTTTTCCTGGGTTAAAAAGTCATCTTATACGCCGGAAAATACGGTAGTCCAATATATCTAATCCATTATATCTAATCCCATCAATATAGCCCAATATACCGTATTTTCCGGCATATAAAACGACTTTTTAACCCAGGAAAATCTTATACGCCCAGTCGTCTTATACGCCGGAAAGTACGGTAGCAATCTAGCCACCTGTGCATCCCCAAAGCTGGGTCCTGCTTCTGCTTCTGTGCCTCTGTACATGCAGCTCCCCGTCTCCTAATCCTTGTTCATCTGCCACATTGCAACAACCTGAGGATCAACAGGATTCTCGTCTTCCACGAGCATTTGGCAGTGATTTGGAGGCTCCATCTAGAATCATCAGGACAGAGGGCCTTGTCACTCTCTCCAACATCTTCTCGTCTTGCTTCTTGGTGACTAGGACAGAGGCGACCCTCCCGCACCTTGGCCTTCAGCGTCCTGATCTCCTCTGCTCCAGTGAGCCTGTCCTCCACGTACGTCAGCAGCTCACTCCCATGGTCACACCTCCTACCTTTCCAGCTCACATCATCTGGCATCCAACAATCCTCATCCTCAGATGTTTGCCTAACTCGGCTTGAATTCCACAGACCCGTGGTCGGCAAACTGCGGCTCGCAAGCCACATGCGGCTCTTTGGCCCCTTGAGTGTGGCTCTTCCACAAAATACCACGGCCTGGGAGAGTCTATTTTGAAGAAGTGGCATTAGAAGAAGTTTAAGTTTAAAAAATTGGGCTCTCAAAAGAAATTTCAATCGTTGTACTGTTGATATTTGGCTCTGTTGACTAATAAGTTTGCCGACCACTGCCATAGACCATCACTATCATACTACCTTTCATACACCCTCAACTCCTTTGCCCTTAGGCCACGTCATCACATTGCCTGACAGGACACATCAGATGATTATATGCAGCGCTCCACCATCCATGTCTGCACTTCTGTAGCTGAACTTGGCTGGAGAAACACTTACACTGACAACCATGTTGACTGTTGGCACTTTCAATACATGGCCACAGACCTCAACTGGACGCTTAACGCTGCCAGGTCATCTCCATACATCCTTAGTCCATCACTCCTCCATTCTCTTAGAACCGTAGTCAGCAAACTCCAGTCCATGAGCTATATGCCTGCTTTTGTAAATCAAATTTTACTGGAACACAGCCATGGAAAACCAATGCATTTATTGCTTATGTCTGCTTTGGGCTAAAAATAGCAGAGTTGAGTAGTAGTTGTGACAGAGGCCGTGATTCTAAGGCCCAAAAGCTTAAAATATTTACTCTGGCCTTTTAAGATAAAGTTTACTGACCCCTGTCTTAGATGACTATTTTACTCTCTCCTTTCTGTTCAGTCCCTTCTCTTATCCTGTCAGCTGACGACCTTGCTTCCTACTTGAGAAAACTGAAGCAACCAGGAAAGATTGCACAAACTTCCTCCACTACAGCTACTGTCAGCACCTGCCGCACATTTTCTCATCCTTCCGCCTGTTATTACAGATGAACTACCCAAGCTCCCGTCTGAAGCCAATCTCTCTACTTACACTCTAGATCCCATCCCCTCTGCCTACTCAAGAACATTGCTTCAGCAATTCTCCCCCATCCTTACATACCAAATTGTCATCCTCTGGAGGCAAATTCCTATCCGCACACAAATGTTTATTTCTCCTGTCTTTTCTTGACTCCACTTCCCCTGCCAGCTACTGTTTCATTTCTCTGTTCATCTTTCAAACAAAACTGGAAAAAGTCCTATATATTCACTGCCTCCAATTTTGCGCCACTCTACTGAAACTAGTCAAGTCACAGTCACCAAGGTTTCTGCAGGGCCAATGGTGAAGTCTAAAGTCCTAATCCAATGGTGAATTCTCAGTCCTAACTGTCCTTGGCTTAGCAGCAGCATCTGATCACTGCTTAAGCACTCCCTCCTCCCTGAAATACTTAGTTTCTTTGGTTTTCCTCTTATCTCACTTGTTCTTTCTTGGTCTTCTTTCCTAGTTCTGCTTCTCAATCTCTTAATGTCCCGGGACTCAATCTTTGGTTTTCTTCTCTTCTGTCTATAAACTTATATCCCTGAAGATTTCACCTGCTCTTATGTCTTTAAATAACATCTATAAGTTAAACACCCCTAAATTTATATGCATCACCAGCCTCTTCTCAGAATTTCTGGATCTAATGGACATATCTAACCCAATACACCCCAAACGGAATTCCTGATCCTTCCTGCCAGACTGCCTTATCCAAACATCTTCGCTGAGGATCACTCCATACTTTGAGTTACGCAGCTCTCCAGCTGCTGCTCTGGCCTGCCACGACCTCTTTCCTGACTCATATCCCTGCTCACCACGTGGGCTCCTTTTTTATCCCTCAAACGCACAAGCCTGCCCCTACCTGAGGGCTGTTGTTCTTGGCTTCAGCCAGGAATGCCCACATCCAGAGAGCTGCTCAGCTAACTCTCTTCTTCAAAGTTTTGCTCAGACGTCATCTTTACAATAGGACTTCTCTGGGCCACCTTATCTAATACTGCATCCTGCATCCCATCCACTAGTCCTGACTCCTTATCATGCTGTGCATTTCACCACAGCCCTTACCCCTTAACATGTGCTTGTTATGTGTCTTGTTTGTACTCAGCCTCCTTCTGCTAGAATGTAAGGGCAGGGACCTTTATATTTTGTTCTGTGATGTATCCCAAACTCCTACAACAGCGTCTGTCACAGAGTAGGCACTCAACAAATATTTGTTGAATAAGTGCCCTGATTAGCAATGTCTACAGAGTTGGGTGCGGTGGGCGGCGATGGCCATGAATCCAGATTGCACCCCAAGAGAGACTCAGTCACCTCTGCTCTGGCTAGTGCTGCATGTCTAGTTGTAACCGCTCTGATCACATATAGGTTTATCTCCCCTCCAGTCTATGAACGGGCCCCACCATGCTAAATTGTGAATCCCCAGCAACTTACCCAGACATTGAAAGTAACATATCAAATGAGAAAATGCTCTGTAAACTGTAGACATTAAAACATAGCATTACCATAATAGGTACAATCAAGTACTTGAATTTGACAATCTCCCAAGGTTATTTTTAGGACAAATGATAGCAAACTCAACTAGAAGTTATTGCCACTATTCTTCATAGTTTTTTAAAAATCAATTTATAGAGTCATCTAATTGATCTGAATTCACACACACAGGACTCCAGTTATCACAACTCTTTTGAGAATGAGATCTTTAAATATAGATTAGAGTTGAATTGAAAATATTCTACCTGCTCATTTTGGATTTTTTGTATAATGATATTTCTAAAGTATCCTATAATTACTAGTGCACGTATATAATAACCCCAGTATTTTGGATAGGCCCAGTATATTTTTAAGGGCTTCGAATTCTAAAGATATTCCATAGAATATTAAAATGTTTCCATTCCAAATTACTATGGGAAGGAAGCAATCTTTCCCTTGTTTAATTCCTTAGGGGCCACTATTTTCATCTAACTTTTTTTTTTTTTGGTAGCAAAGACAGTTTTATTGATTGAGAAGGCTCATCTCAAGAAGATGGGAAAAGTAATTCTTAAATCCATCTTTCAGCTAACTTTCCTATATCAAGAGGAGAGAAATGTTTTTCCATTTTACCTTTGTTTGACAGCAATTATCACAAGAAACTTCTGAGTGTTTCTTACAAAAATCAGGATTAAATCCAATTTCACCAAAGTAAGCCAAAAGCTGTATTCGCCTGCATTCTGTTATATTTTCACAGTAATGTACCATACTATACAAATTATTAAAGTGAGTCTCTCTTGTATGATGGTTTCCATCTTTTTCCACTAAAAGAGGAAGAACATAGCAAAAAAGACTTATTAGAGTAGAAAAACAAAAGAGAATATCACAGAAATAGTTATAATACATTCATGTTACTTTAAATATTAAATGAAATAATTATTAATAGCATTATATATCAACATGACATTCTATATTATAATTAATGGAATATTTATGGGCATCCCTTAAGATATTAGTTTTATAGGTATAAATGTAGATGGTCAGGAGTAGCTGAAAATATTTTGCAAATCTTCATTATTCTCAATGATGATTTGCATGATATGCACATGATATTAAAAACTCCCATATTGAGCCGAAACCGGTTTGGCTCAGTGGATAGAGCGTCGGTCTGCGGACTGAAAGGTCCCAGGTTCGATTCCGGTCAAGGGCATGTACATTGGTTGTGGGCACATCCCCGGTAGGGGGTGTGCAAGAGGCAGCTGGTCGATGTTTCTCTCTCATCGATGTTTCTAGCTCTCTGTCCCTCTCCTTTCCTCTCTGTAAAAAGTCAATAAAGTATATTAAAAAAAAAAAAACAACAACAAAAACCCCCAAATTGATATAAGCATTTCTATTTTTCTGTAACTACACCAAAAGTACCACAATGCCACAAGTAGGGTACCACTATCACGAGACTGCAGGGGGACTTACTCAGTATAAGTCTCTTCAGTCTGGTCACATCATAATAGGTATAGAAAAGCAGGCAGTGAGATATTTCCCCGTCTCTTCCAGCTCGGCCAGATTCTTGATAGTAACCCTCCACGGATTTAGGGAGACATGCGTGGATCACAAATCGCACGTCAGGTTTGTCAATCCCCATTCCAAATGCAATTGTCGCACAGATAACCTGATGTAAGAGCAAAAGCCTATCAGCCTCATAATGCATTAAAACCGTCATTTTAATAACAGATGCTCCTAAAAGCTTTCTCTTCTATTTTGTTTTCAAATGTACTCTATACAACAATCTGGTATCTTAACTTGGTCCCATTATTTAGCACAACTAACAGGAGATTTCCATATTGGCAATTTGCAGTTTTATTAAGACCCGAGAAGGTCAAGAGACGCTCGGTGGGGCGGGCATTTTCTTGTGTGGCTTGGTATTGTCACCTGAGGGAGCCGGCATCAATAGCAGCCACCTCTCAACGTGCTGTCACTGGTTGATCTCTTAAGTTTTTGATAAGGTGGTGTGAGTGCCGCACACACTGCCAGGGTGTCCCGGCCAGTGATCAGAAACGTGCTGCTCAGCAGCTCAGGTGGTTCCCAGGGCTTGAGCGTCGAGGTCACTGCTGCTAGCTTCTCTGATGATTCACCTGTTCAGTGTATACCATCCGTTCTCCCAGTGACAGCAGCTGATCATACAGCGGCTTTTTTTATTCATCAGTGAGTTTCAGTCAAAGCGTGAGGTTTTTATCGAAACTCATGTGAGTAAAAGTCTGAGTTGCTTATACCAGGGAAAAAAGACTGGAGACCCTCGATCTTGGCCTATGCAAATTACTTAGTGGAAGCAAGGCGATAGTTAAATTTCAGGAGCTTGACAAATCAGTGTTTAGTAAAAAATCACCTTCAAGAATATTCATTTCCTTTGCAAATTTAAGGCCTATTTAACCCAGGCAAAAACATTGTATCTCCAGGCAAAATTACATTATATAAATAAAGCTATTTTTAAAAAATTAATTGCTCCTGCAAAAACGCTATTTCAAAAGCAAATGAACTATCTGGCAGCCAGACTGAGGCTAATGACACGATCTCAGTAACCAGAGAAGGGAACTGCAACCTATGGAGCACGCGGATGGCAAATGGGGACAAGGACATCCATCAGTGCTGGGAACGGCAGCAGCCTGCAGTCTAGGTCCGTGGTCCATCTAAATTTATGGCACTTTGATCAAAGGCAAATATCCTTAGAAAGAGGAAGTGTACCGTAGCCTCTAGTGGTGGAGAGCAGGTAGAGAGACTTCAGAGCAAGATGTCCCAGCCCACAAGCCCACAGGGTGTGGTCCACAAGGTTCCAAGAACCCTGGTTGGGCGGATACATGACTCAAGGCCACAGATGACAGCCAACTCTTTCCGAAAGCCTTTACCTGGGAAATTGGCTTTGTTTAGTTGTTACTTCCTTCTTATTTCTGTAGTGCTTTTAAAACTTCAGGCTATAATCGTTTCTTTGTGAAGAAAAACAACCAAGTTTTATTCTAATTCACAAATCCAACAAGACCAAGGCTGTCCAGTTGGTTGTACCCTGACTGTAAGGATTAGCTCGTCTGAGAGTAGAAAACAATTAGATTAAAAAAGAATTTTAACCAATTTTTTAAAACCATATTTTTATCAAAGTGTTTTATATTTATTATATATACTAGAGGCCCGGTGCATGAAATTCGTGCATGGGGACGAGGGGGGGGGGTTCCTCAGCTTAGACTGCACCCTCTCACAATCCAGGACCCCTCAGGGTATGTCTGACTACCGGTTTAGGCCCAGTCCCTGTGGGATCAGGCCTAAACCGGCAGACATCCCTCTTGCAATCTGGGACCGCTGGCTCCTAACTGCTCGCCTGCCTGCCTGCCTGCCTGATCGCCCCTAACCCCTCTGCATGCCTGCCCGATTGGCCCTAACCACTTGCCTGCCTGCCTGATCACCCCTAACCGCCTCTGCCTCGGCCCCCGCTGCGCGGCTTCATCCGGAAGGACGTCCAGAATGATGTCCAGAAGGTCATTTGGCTGTCTGGTCTAATTAGCATATTACACTTTTATTATTATAGATATATGCATGTATATTGTAGAGTATTTATACTATGTATATATTTATTTATATTTAAAAAAATATTTTATTGATTTTTTTACAGAGAGGAAGGGAGAGGGTTAGTGAGAATCATCAATCAGCTGACTCCTGCACACTCCCTACTGGGGATGTGTCTGCAACCAAGGTACATGCCCATGACTGGAATCGAACCTGGGTCCCTTCAGTCCACAGGCCGACACTCTATCCACTGAGCCAAACCGGTTAGGGCCTATATATATATATATTTTTAAATCCTCACCTGAGGACATTTTTTCCATTGATTTCTAGAGAGTGGAAGGGAGCGGGAAGCAGGGGGGGGGGGAGAAAGAGAGGGAGAGAAAGAGAACAAAAAACATCTATGTGAGAGAGTGTGCCTCCCTACCGGGGCTGGGAAACCTGCAACCAAGGCAAGTAATTACCCTTGACTAGGAATCGAACCCCTCTGGTCTGAGGGCCGACGCTCTAAACACTGAACCAAACCAAACTGGCCAGGGCTATATATAAAGATTTAAAGAAGTTTAAAAAAATTGGTTTCTTTTTTTCTTGTCTATTTTTTTATTCAATCTTTGTTGCAGTTGAGATTACACACAGTTGAATTTTATTTTTCACTATCTTTCTCCATCATGAACATTTTCATTATATTAAAAAACTAGAGGCCCATTGCAGGAAGATTCCTGCAAGAATAGGGCTTCCTGTGGCCAGTCGGAGCGAAGCAGAGAAGGGAGCGAGGGTTTCGCTCCCATCTCCGCTGCCTCGCTCTGCTCCCTCCCTTCTCCGCCGCTGCAGCACTTGGCTTCCTTCTACGCTGTTTTCAGTCTTCTCTTCTTCGCTCCATGCCTGTGTATGCAAATTAACCACCATCTTTGGTGGTTTAATTTGCATACTCACTCCTGATTGGCTGGTGGGCGTAGCAGAGGGATGGTCAATTTGCATGTTTCTCTTTTATTAGTGTAGATTTTTCATAAACCATTTTTAATGGCATTAATGTAGTGCCATAAGGTTCCCAATCATTCTCTCAGGACATTTAGACTCTTTAGTAGTAAAGTTATTAGGGTATTTATCATTAAAGATCACATTGATGTCAGTTTCATGCTCAAAATTCAGATTTGAGGCTCTTGATAAGAGCCCACCATATTGTTTTCCAGAAAGGCTGTCATGAACACTGTAGGGACCTGCCTCTTCCAGCACTCTCCCCAACAGTTAGTAAAAGTTTGTGCAAGAGGTGAAAATGATCTCTCACTATTTTAAATTTGAATATTAGCAAAGTTGCACTTTAAAGAAGCATTTGAATTTAGCCTTTTAGTTTTTCCTATCCAGTAGTCTCTTTAAAAAATATATATATGTGTGTGTATATATATATATATATATATATATATATATATATATATATATATACACACATATATTTTTTAATTGATTTCAGAGAGGCAAGGAGAAGGAGAGATAGAAACATCATTGATCAATTGCCTCCGCACGCCCTCTACTAGGGATGGAGCTTACAACTTGGGTATGTGCCCTCGAACAGAATCGAACCCAGGACCCTTCAGTCCGCAGGCCAACGCTCTATCCAGGTGAGCCAAACCAGCTAGGGTTCCAATAGTCTCTTGATGGCCTATAGGGCAATTTATTAAGACTCATGTTTTTCTTATCAAATTTTTACAAGCTCTATTTTGTTTTATTTGCTGAAAATATAATTCCTAGTTTGTTGTTGCTTATAATTTTATTGATATAGAAGCACTGAGCTCTTTAGGTATCATTTCTGTGATTACTTAGTTTTGGGCTATTTTTAAGCGTAGGTTCTCTTCTACTCAGAATTCATTTAAAAATACCAACATCTTTATTTACCTGTAATTAATTCTGATACAAGGATCCAAAATGATATCAGTAGAATAATCTTCCCTTTCTCATTAATTTTTAATGTATTCTTTATTATATACTAATTTTATATGTTTTCCGGTCTGTTTCTGGATTTGTTTCATTGATCTGTCTATAATGTTCTTATATAGCCAGTGTTTACGTGTTATTATTTTCTTGCCAAATTCTTTTAGTTATCTTCACTTGAATATTCTTCTAGGCAAACTTTAGAAAAAGTTTATTAAAGGAAAAAAAATACTAGAAATTTGATTAAATAAATAAATTGATTTGAGAAGATTGACATCTGTATTTTAGTGAAGATAAATCAGTGATCTATTTTCTGAATGTTTACATATGTGAAAATGCCTTCTTGTTGTTTTCAACATAAATGATATTGAGCTGGGTATGAAATTCTCTGGTCCCAGTCTTCCCACTTCTGATTCTAAAGAGTCTACTCCTCTGTTTTTTTAAATGTATTTAGTGAGACATTCTCAGGCATGTCTGTTTTCTGTTCTTTGTAGAGTAAATCTTGATGAATATAATTTTTTAGGTTTGTAAATCAAAGTGGTGAACTATATCGACATATAAGTTTTCCCCCAGTGATTTTTGTCTTTTAAATTTGTTATATATTTACTTATAGTACATCTTAACTATCTTGATTTCTTCCTTGGGTACATTTATTATTTGTAAGCTAAACCCCTATTCCCTGTCACCAACAAGTATCATATTTTTTCTTTTCAATTTCCATCTGTTTTCTTTTTCTTTCACATTCTCAAGTTATTTACAACATCACTGATTCAAATGTCTGCACTGAGTCAGATCATTTACATCTTAGACCACTTCTTTCTGAGGATACTAGGCTGATATCCTCTAAGATATTCTTCTGTTCCCCCTTAGAAAATAATTTTGAGAGATATTTCTCCTCCATATCTTGAGGGTAACGGTTTCTTTTCCTGAGAGCTGAAAAATTCATAGGCTACAAAAAAAGCATTAGTCATTTTCCTGAGATTCACTCTTGCATGGATACAGTGAAAAAGACAGGTAATACTAAGTGTTGATGAGGAAGCAGAGACATTGGAACCTCATAGATTTCTGATGGGAATGTAAAATTCTATAGTTGACATTCCCATCCATTCAAACAAAATCTAACACACACATTTATTCACAATAGTCTACCAACTGATGAATGCCTAGCAAACTGGTAAATTCATACAATGGAATATTATCTGGCGACAAACATGAATGAAGCACTGATACATGCTATAATATCGGTAAACCTTGAGAACATATAAGTGGGTGGATGGGGGAAGGGGACAATGAGGGACATCTGTAATAGTGTCAACAATAAAAAAACACATTATGATAAGTAAAAGAAATGAGTCACAAAGAACACATTCTGGCGCTGGCCGGTTTGGCTCAGTGGATGGAGCGTCAGCCTGGGGACTGAAGGATCCTGGGTTTGATTCTAGTCAAGGGCACATGCCTGGGTTGCAGGCTCGATCCCCAGTAGAAGGCATGCAAGAGGCAGCGGATCAATGATTCTCTCTCATCATGATGCTTCTATCTCTCTCCCTCTCTCTTCCTGTCTGAAATCAATAAAAATATATTTTTTAAAAAAGAACACAGTCTGTATGATTCCATTTATATGAAATGTCCAGAATAGGAAAATCTATAGAGACAGATTAGCAGTAGCTGGTAGATTAATGGCTACCAGGGAATGGAGGGTTGGGGGAGTAAGGGGTGGCTGCTAATGGGTATGGGGTTTCTTTTTAGGATGATGAAGTATTCTAGAATTAGTGGTGATGGCTGCATAACCTTGTGACTATACTAAAACCACTGACTTGTAAACTTTTTTGAAAGGGTGAATTTTATGGTCTTGAGTTAATCTCAATAAAAATTGTTTTTTTATTTAAGAAAGAAAGCAACTTTAGAAGTCTTTAAAAATATTTTTTTCTATTTCAGTCTTATTTTGATGTCTACTACTTATGATAAAAACAATTTTCATTTACGTAAGCAAGTTTGCTTATATACTATAAAAAAATTACTTGTTTATCTTTAAAAATGTCACCTGACAGCCATCCTGGTTGATCCACTTGTGCTGTACTTCGTCTCTGGCAGAATCACTGAGGCCAGCATGATAAGCAAGAGCGGGGAGACCATTCTTCTGTAAGGTGTCAGCCATCGTGTCACATTCTCGCCTGGAGAGGCAGTAAATTATCCCTGAATCATCTGTCAAGAAATGAAGATTTGTAACATAAATAACAGCACAATCTATATTATGTTCTTTGAAACATATGAAACATAAATAGACCTCCATAGTCTTCTTAAAGTAGGTAGAAGAGTGCAAGCAAGGAGAACTCACATGCACTGAAAGTGTCAGGATTTGACCTTTAATCCCGTCCCTGCAATGACTCCTGAGGTGGACCTGGACAAACCCCGGGCACTATTTCACACTGGCTAGAAAATGGGAAGACACCCTTACACCAACTTTGTAGAAAACATATGGCAATATGTATCACAGAGCCCCAGGAATGCTTCTATCTTTTGACTCAGTTTCCTTTTATAAGTACCGCGCGCTAACCGATTGCGCCACTGGAGCTCCTGACTCAGTTTCCTTTTAGAAAATGAATCTAGAAAATAAAGTGGTACAAGGACTTATGCAAAAAGTTTTATTCGAATTTGAAAAATTAGAAAAATTTTAATGGCCAAAACTAGGTGGCCTATTAAGACATGAAATTATAAAATAATATACAGTACAATTATCAAGTATTTTCTATGTTTTTAAAAAGTCATGAGAAAATGCTCAAGATATAAAACAGATTAAGGGTAGAAACACAATACACACACACACACACACACTACTATATAGTATGCTAATGGACAGAAAAATGCACTCAAAAATTAATGGAAGAAAACAAACCAAAACAATAACAGTGACTTGTCTTGAGGTGAGGTTTGTCTTTTGCTTCCTTCTTCTTTTTGTTGTTATCTAAATGTTCTTCAATGAGCATGTATTACATTTATTGTTGTTTTTATGTATTTATTTTTAAAATCAGAAAATAAAGGTATTAAGAAAAAGTCATTTCTCTGTGTCAGAGCCAAAGGTATTTACACACTATTATGCTATTTATACTAGCTGCCAGGGAGAGGAGGGCCTGGAAAGGGAAATTACTGACTTTTTTCATGGTCCATCACTGCACTGTTTGATTTCTTCGAACCAATATGTATATTAAGATTTAAAAAATGAAATAAAGATGTTTAACAAAAAACTTCTCCATGGAAAGTGGGTTAACATGGGAAACGACCATGAATCTCAGAATCTCATTTATTTTAATTATTATAGTTTAAAGGCAGACACACTTGGGAGAACACACTGAAACAAAGACCTGCATAATTCATACACAGATAGAAGCCAGAGTTAAGGCACTGAAACCATAAATTACAAACTAGAGATGTAGGAGGAAGTATTTAATATTTTTTTGTTAGGGTTTTTTAAAAACGTATTTTTTATTGTTAGGGTTTATTGTTATCAAACCGAATGAGATTTCACAATATGCAGAACTGAGGGAGTTGAGATATTCTGCTCTATAAATAGCAAATCAGTGCTATCATGAGAAATGTTTAATATGCAATTTTATATATTCTACTGTGGTACTAAAAAGACATGTATTGATTACTTCTAGACATAATCCATCACATGGCTGTACTCACGTGGGTGATGCTTCCTGATCCATTCTAAGCAATCAAATGCTACCTTTTTAGGCTTTTTTGGGAGCACGTAGTATTTCAGATTATGTCTGTTAAAGCTCATGGTAAACCTAAAAGAAGTCCCAAACATAAAATTTTGTTACTATGAGAAAATATAGTTTTAGCCACCTTCAAAAATTAAATGCTGATTTTCCACAAAGCAAACCTAATTACTGAGTTGTGTTAAATTGAATATTGCCGCTAGCAGCTTACATCATAGAACAGAGCAATGGGAGGTGGGTTAGGGGGTCAACGAAATGAATGGTGACAGGGAGGGAGTGTCTACGGGACTAGATGACAGGGAGTTAGAAGGACTGTGGAAGAGAACACAGGCAGGTAAGCCGAGAGCCCAGTCTCCACGATGAAGATGACTAAGAGCAGAGGACTAAAACATTATTTAAAAGATTAAGAAAATCAGCTCAGCCAGTGTGGCTCCGTGGTTGAGCATCGACCTATAAACCAGGAGGTCGTGGTTCGATTCCTGGTCACAGCACATGCCCGGGTTGCAGGCTTGATCCCCAGTGGGGGGCATTCAGGAGGTAGCCAATCCATGTTGATTCTCTCATCATTGATGTTTCTATCTCTCCCTTTCCCTTCCTCTTTGAAATAAGAATAATTAAGAAAAAATATATACTAGAGGCCCAGTGCATGAAATTCGTGCACGGGGGGGGGGGGTATGGGGGGTGGCCCCCTGAGCCCAGCCTGCACCCTCTCCAATCCAGGACCCCTTGGAGGACATCCCTCTCACAATCCTGAACCACTGGCTCCTAATTGCTCACATGCCTGCCGGCCTGATGGCCCCTAACTGCCCCCTGCTGCCGGCCAGGTCGCTCCTAACTGCCCCCCCCCCCCCCCGCTGGCCTGGTCCCCCCTTACGCCCCCCCCCTCCAGCCTGGTCTCCCCCAACTGCTCCACACCCCCCCCCCCGCTGGCCTAGTTGCCCCTCACTGCCCATCCTGCCATCCTGGTCACCCCCAACTGTCCCCCCTGCCAGCCTGGTCACCCCTCACAGCCCCCTCACCGGTCTGGTCACCCCACGCAGCCTGCTTGTTCAGTTTTTGGTCGTCCCTCACTAACCTCCCTGCTAGCCTGGTTGCCCCTCATTAATGCCCCTGCCGGCCTGGTCGTAGGCAGCCATCTTGTGAGGGTGTAAGGGTTAATTTACATATTACCTCTTTATTTTATATATTATATATATATATATATGTGTGTGTGTGTGTGTGTGTGTGTGTGTGTGTGTGTATATATATATATATATATATATATATATATATATATATATAGACTAGCGTTCCCGTTGCAGGAAAAATCCTGCAATAGGGTTTCCTGCTGCACTCTACCCCACCCTGCCTGCTCTCCTCCCTTGTCCCCTGCCCCGCGATCTCCGCCAGCCCCCCTGCTTTTCTAACTTCTCCACCAGCCCGCTCTCCTTCCTTCTTCCCTGGCCCCGCCTCCGCTCCTCCCTTCTCCCCCCGCCCGCCTTCTCTGCCAGCCCGCCTGCTTTTCCCTTATCCCCCGGCCCCGCCTCCGCTCTTCCCTTTTCCCCGGCCCTGCCTCCGCTCCTCCCTACTCCCCCGGCCCCGCCTCCGTTCCTCCCTTCTCCCCCGGCCCCACCTCCGCTCCTCCCTTCTCCCCCGGCCCGCCTTCTCTGCCAGCCCGCTCTCCTTCCTTCTCCCCCCGGCCCCGCCTCCGCTCCTCCCTTCTCCCCCGGCCCGCCTTCTCTGCCAGCCCGCTCTCCTTCCTTCTCCCCCCGGCCCCACCTCCGCTCCTCCATTCTCCCCCGGCCCCGCCTCCGCTCCTCCCTTCTCCCCCGGCCCCACCTCCGCTCCTCCCTTCTCCCCTGGCCCCGCCTCCGCTCCTCCCTTCTCCCATGGCCCCGCCCCTTCTCCCCGGCCCCGCCTACTCAACTTCCTTCTCCCCCGGCCCCGCCTCCGCTCCTCCCTTCTCCTCCCCCTGGCTTGCTTGCTTCTCTGCAGCTTTGCTCCCTTCTGCAGCTCTTGGATTCTTTCTACACTGTCGCAATATGCAAATTAGCCGCCATCTTTGTTGGGGTAATTTGCATATCCGTCCTGATTGGTTGGTGGGCGTGGCTTGGCTGGTGGGCGTGGCTTTGGCATAGCGAAGGTGCGGTCAATTTGCATATTTGTCTATTATTAGATTAGATAATCATAAGAGAAAACATATACATTTTCAGGCCACCACTGTTCCCAAATTTTGACTGTGTACATGAGGAGCTAATTGCCGGGCAACAAAAGGAGCGTGGACCATTGCACTTTGGCTCTGCGCCCCGGAGAATGTGGGTGATGCTGAGAAGATGTGCTCTTCTCTCTCTGGTCTTTTGCCCTGGGTGTCCCACTTCCTCAGGAAGCTCTTCCTCTCCGTTACCTCCTCTCTTGTACTTCAGTCTCTTCTGTGAACTCTTCTCTTTTTTCTCTGAATACGTCCTAAGATCACCAATCCTAAAAACAACAAAAGCTTCCCCTGACCCAGTACCGCACTGCTGCCGGCACCCACCTTTCTTTCCCTCCAGTGTCAAGACACTGAGGCTCCCAGCCGACGAACCACACACTCAGCTTCTTCTCATCACTTCCATCCTGGCTTTCCCGTTACCCTTCTACCAAAATTGTTTTTGTCAAAGCTTTTACCACTAAAGAACTGTTATAGGATCCATGACCTGCAGGGACCCTCCACTGCCCCAGGTTCCAACATCTCCGCAGGAAGGACACGTTGAATTTCGAGCACAAAGCCCTCCCAGTGCCTAGGCTGATGGGGAGGAGGCTGCTATTCAAGGGTGTGGAGGTCAGAGGGAGGCAACCACTGACTTTCTGTTTTTGTATCTAAATCCAAGCTAGCTGGGTCCAGGATTTGTTGCCATTGGTGGGATAAACGTGTTTAGTTTTAGAACTGAAGAATGCCTTGCTGGTGGAGGGCAGCCACACCGCTGAAGGGACTGCTGTTCAGCTAAGAAGGCCACGCAGGAGGCAGTAGTAGCCTTCACCGACATCTGTTTTTTTGCGTTGGTTTTCCAGACTGCGTCCTCTCTGACCTCTCCGTCACGCCACATTGGCTATCCTTGTTGAAAGCCCATTAGCTCTTACAATTTCACATTCCCTTCACCTCTCTGATCCCCCCATCTCCATCTTTTCTTCCTTCGCTCACTCCCTAAGTGACAATCACCCCCGAAATGCTAGGCTCTCCTCTTCTTCCCCTGCATTTTCTTCAGGGACCACACTTTCTTTAGACTGCATCCAAATACCATTCCCACCACTCCCAACTTTTGCCTCCAGCTTAGACCTTTCTTCAGATTTCCAACCCATAATCCAACTCCTTTTCACACAAATGGTCTAAAACTGGGCATGCATGCCCCCCCAGGGAGGGGTCACAAAGACTTTCTAAAAGCACAAGAGCAAAGACGATTTTTAAGGAATCGATTTCCAGGTCCTCCCTTCTCCATTTTCACATGTCACTTTTGCTAAAAGACTCATCTGAGAATGCGCCTGCAGTCGAGGCATCCTGCTGGTTTCTCCTGCCCCCATATTTTTTTTCTTTTACAATTGTCCTCTCACTTTCTAAAAATAAACAAACGAACCGAACCCTACTTTTGACTCCTTCTGAACTTTACTACCGTGCACTGCTCCAGGTGCAAACACCTCCAGGACATTTAAAAAAAAAAAAAGTCTAGTATGGGTATAGGTAAAACTTTCTTTAGTCAAAGAAACAGAAACCGTTGGAAGCTTCACGTTTGTTAAGTGTTTTACATATTTCTGTTAAGGGTAGGGTATGACATCAGGAATGAAGTATTTCAGCCTCTATTGGAATGCTCTGGTTTCAGATAGAGAGGAAGGTGGTGGGAGTGAAGATGATTTTTACTTTATGACCATGCTTCTTCCTTCATCCCTGAAAACTGTCAGAGAATGCATTACTCTGAGTCAAAACCATCCCTCTTCTATCACTTGTACAAGACACTCAGAGCTTTCTTTTTTTATTATTTTTTAAAATATATTTTATTGATTTTTTACAGAGAGGAAGGGAGAGGGATAGAGAGCCAGAAACATCGATGAGAGAGAAACATCGATCAGCTGCCTCCTGCACACCCCCTACTGGGGATGTGCCCGCAACCAATGTACATGCCCTTGACCGGAATAGAACCTGGGGCCTTTCAGTCCGCAGACCGACGCTCTACCCACTGAGCCAAACCGGTTTCGGCCAGAGCTTTCTTTTAGTGCTTGAAATGGCAGAGCATATGTAGCAAGCAGATTGTGGCAAAGAAGGGGGCAGATAAAAGTCTGATATATTCAAGGACTGATTTGATTGTTTTCAGTTCATTACTTACAATCATTGCCACAGCAAAAGAAACTGCAGTCTTGATAGAATTAAGGCATTAAAAAAAATTGCTCAGGCCTGGCCAGTATGGCCTAGTGGTTTGAGCATCATCCCATGCACCAGGAGGTCACTGGTTTGATACCTGGCCAGGGAAAAAGCCCAGGTTGCTGGCTCAATCCCCAGTGGGGGCCATGCAGGCAGCCAATCAATGTTCCTCTTTCATCGATGTTTCTCTCTCCCCCTCTCCCTTCCTCTCTCTCTAAAAATCAATAAAAACATCTATATATATAAAAGCCTAAGCAACTGGCCAACTGTCCGGTAGCTATGACGCACACTGACCACCAGGGGGCAGGCGCTCAATACACAGGCATGGAAACATGGAACAGATTGATGAATTACAGAGGGAAGGGGGAGGGGGAGGGAGAGGGAGAGGGTGGGGAGAGATTAACCAAAGGTCTTATATGCATACTAGAGGCCCGGTGCATGGATTCGTGTACTGGTGAGTCCCTCGGCCTGCCCTGTGGGGAATGGGCCGAAATCAGCTCTCTGACATTCCCCAGGGGTCCCAGATTGCGAGAGGGTGCAGGCCAGGCCCAGGGACCCCACCCGTGCATGAATCCATGCACTGGGCCTCTAGTATTTTAATAAAAAAGAATGGCCTTATTGCCTTTTCCTACATTTTACACCACACTTCCCAGGAACCAAGAGGTCACTGGTTCGATTCCTGGTCACGGCACATGCCAGGTTGAAGGCTCGATCCCCAGTAGCAGGAGGCAGCCAATCGATGATTCTCTCTCATCACTGATGTTTCTATCTCTGTCTCCCTTCTCCCTTCCTCTCTCTGAAATCAATAAAAACATATTTTAAAAAAGCTGAGTCAAAAAAGAAGACAGTAGCAATGCTGGTGGGAATGTAAAATGGGCAGGCACTTTGGGAAATAGTCTGGCAGTTCTCAAAAGGTAGAAAATAGAGTTAGCACACAACCCAACAATTCCATTCCTGCGTCTATATCCGAGAGTCAGGAAAACACAGGTCCGCATAAAAACTTGTATGTGAATGTTCATAACAGCATTACTCATAATAGCCAAAAAAGGTAAACAACCCCAGTGTTGACCAATCTACACTAATAAAAGGGTAATATGCTAATTAGACCGGGAGACCTTCCAAAGCCATGGTGGCCGGACTGAGGCAAAGGCGGTTAGGAGAGAGCAGGCCAGCGGAGGGGGGAAGGGGGGCACTTGGAGATAAGAAGGCCGGCAAGGGGGGGGGGTTCCCCCAGTTGGGGGCAAGCAGGCTGGGGGGGGGGCAGTTGGGGGCGAGCAGGCCAGGGGGGTGGGGGGAGACAGTTGGAACAAGCAGGCAGGCAGTCAGGTGAACGGTTAGGAGCCAGTGGTCCTGGATTGTGAGAGGGATCCCAGATTGGAGAGAGTGCAGGCTGGGCTGAGGGACACTCCCTTTCCCCCACCCCACCCCGTGCACGAATTTCGTGTACCGGGCCACTAGTGAATAAATAAAATGTGATATACCCCTAACAATGGAATATTCTTCACCAATAAACTTTGAAAACATTATGCTAAGTGAAAGAAGCCATATTGGATGATTCTCTTTATATGCGACTAGAGGTCCCTGGTTGCCTGTAGCCACCCACCCCCGGTTCCCAGGCTGGGGGCAGACCCCTGGTGGTCAGTGCACATCATAGCCAACTGGTCGTTCCGCCGCCTGGTCGATTTGCATATTATGCTTTTATATACATATATATAGAGAGAGATATCCAGAATAGGCAAATCTCAAGACAGAAGGTAGATTGGTGCTTGCCTCAGGCTGTCAGGGGGTATGAGGGGAAAGTGGGATTGACTACTAATGGATATGGGTGCTTTTGCAGGGTGAGGAAAACATTTTAAAATTGATTGTGGTAATGGCTGCACAACTCTGACTACTAAAAACCACTGAATGATACACTTTAAATAGGTGAATTGAATGGTATGTGTATTATATCTCAATAAAGCTGATATATTCAAAACATTGGGCATAAAATCTGAAATTTTTATTTGTGGCATAGAGAAATGTTTACTAATTTAGTCAAACAGACTACTTTTACTAAAAATAAGAAAATGACATCGTATCAGGACAGAAAGCTGTAGATCCCAAATCCAATTAAAGCCAAAACAAGTATCTCTACAGCAAATAGACGCTAAACTCCAGCAGATGGGCCGCTAACTAAAAGCAGCATTCCCACAATTTGTTAGAATGAAAAAGATAAGTCTCTCTGATTTTATTACAGAGAACAAATCTGACGTGGCCTGCTGGAAAGCAGTATGTTTGGAATTACCAGATATTGTAATTAGAGGCAGTGCTCATCAATTGATAAATGGGTAACGGAAACGTGGAATGCCCCCAAAATGGAAGATTATTCAGCCATAAAAATGAATGAAGGATTGACACAGGCTACAACATGGACGTCCCTTGAGAACATTATGCTAAGTGATGGGGAGTGACTGCTTAGAAGCGCTGAGGTTTCTTTTTTGGATGATGAAAACGTTCTGAACTTAGATTTGGGGGATGATTGAACAATTCTGTGAACATTCAAAAAACCCAACTAAATATTTTTAAAAATATATTTTATTGATTTTTTACAGAGAGGAAGGGAGAGGGATAGAGAGTTAGAAACATCGATGAGAAACATCGATCAGCTGCCTCCTGCACACCCGCTACTGGGGATGTGACCACAACCAAGGTACATGCCCTTGACCGGAATCAAACCTGGGACCTTTCAGTCCGCAGGCCGACGCTGTATCCACTGAGCCAAACCGGTTAGGGCAAATACAACTAAATTTTAACCTTTAAATGGGTGGATTTTATGGCGTGTCAATTACATCTTAATAAATATATGATTTTTTAAAAAAAAAGAAGTTTGGATTTGATTGTATTTCACTAAGGGAGTTGTTGCCATTAAAATAAAAAATATTATCAGGTCCAGGGTGTCAAACTCATGTGATTTTAAGTGATGTGGTAGGAAATGGAATCAATTTGTGCTCAGCTCTTGTTGCTTTTGGAACTTAAATACTTGTCTTGAGGATATGTACTAGTTTATGTGAATTATAAACAGTCAAAATTTTCTTTTTTTATATATAAGAAAATAAGTCTAATGCGGCTGATTGGTTTGGCAATGAAAACTGGATTTGCCAATCAGGTTACGTGGTAGTCATTTCCCATTATTTGAAAGAACTAATCAGTAGACACAAAGTTTTGACAAGACTAATTTAAAAGCATATCACAGAATAAAAAGAAATATGTCAAAAATAGATTAGGAAAGGTCTTCAGAATAAATTGGATATAAGGTTTATTTATGTGAAACAGCAATTGGGTAAGTCTTGGTAAGGCATTTTTTAGGGTATATTTCCCAGAAAAAGTGAAGTGAGTAACTAATGATCGGACTTATTTTGCCAGTCACATGGTTTATAAATCTTTGCTTTCAACAAAATTTGGAGGACTTAATTGAGTTGTTGGTTGAAATATCATTAAAAATAATTTTTCATGACAGATCATTACGTAATGTTGGCATATGTGTCAGAAGGAATTCAAATAATTGAGTGTTATTACTACAATAAAATGCTTTCCATTGCCATCCACGTTTTTGTGAGCAGTGTTTCTCAATGCTTACATCTATAAAAGAAATTGAAGCCACCGGCCAGTATGGCTCAGTAGTTGAGCATCGATCTATGAACCAGGAGGTTCAGTTCCCAGAGTACATGCCCAGGTTGCGGGTTCAGTGCCCAGGGTGGGGCTTGTAGGAGGCAGCCAATCAATGATTCTCTCTCATCAATGATGTTTCTCTCTCTCTCACTCTTTCTTCCTCTCTGAAATCAATTATATAAATAAACTGGAGCCAACTGAATTCACCCACAGATATATGAACTAACTGGGGGATGGGGGAGTCCTATCTTTATTAAGTTACACATTCTCAATCAAAATTTATGCTTAAGAAATTTTAAAAATATATTTGAACTGTGCTCACAGCCATCGCCACGCTGCCATCGTTAATGCCAGCCAGCCTCTAGCACCTGGGTTCCAGTCCAAGGAGAAGGGGGGCTAAGTAAGGAGTTCTCTATACCATGGCTCTTACAAAGTGGGCTGCCCACAAATCAACCCGTGGTAACGTACCATGGAAGCAACTGGCTACCAAAGCCACTCGCAAGAGTGTGCCCTGTACAGGAGGGGTAAAGAAACCTGATCGTTACAGGCCTGGCACTGTGGCACTCTGTGAAATTAGACCTTCTCCGAAGTCCACTGAACTTCTGAGTCACAAACTTCCCTTCCAGCGTCTGGTGGGAGAAATTGCTCAGGACTTCAAAACAGACGTGTGCTTCCAGCGTGCAGCTATTTGGTGCTCCGCAGGAGGCAGGAGGCCTATCTGGTTGGCCTTTTGGAAGACACCAACCTATCCATGCCAAATGTGCAACAATTATGCCAAAGGACACCCACCCAACACACTGCAAACGTGGAGAATGTGCTTAAGAACCCACTATGATGGGAACTATTTTGTTCTTTTTTTAAAAAAAATATATTTGTATTGATTTCAGAGGAAGGAGAGGGAGAGAGAGAAACATCCATGATGAGAATCATGGATCGGCTGCCTCCTGCAAGTCCCCCAATGGGGATCGAGCCTACAACCCAGGCATGTGCCCTTGACCGGAATCAGACCTGGGACCTTTCAGTTCATAGGCCACGCTCTATCCGCTGAGCTAAACCAGCTAGGGCTATTTCATTCTTTAAAAAAAATTCTCCTCTTCCTGTTATTAGTAGTTCTGAATGTTAGATATTTTCTTTCCATGGGGTTAAAAGGTACCTAAGTATATGACTACAAGTGGAAAATAGGGGACAGAAATTGGGTATTGGCAGTTTTTCCATTTTCATTTGTGTGTAAATTTTTTTAATGTAAATGCTGGGACATAAAGCATTCATGCAAGTGAAAATGTTTCAGCGAACAAGTTTCAGCAGTTCAACTTTTTTAATTTTTCTGGCCAACGCCAACATTTGGATTTTTTAAAAACAAGTAAATTTCTTATTGATGGCAACTAAATGGTGTTTGTAGCATTTTTATAATAAAGTAGATTGCATCCATTCACTCTACTTTTCTAACCAAGTTTTCTACATGCAAGCACATGTTTTAAATGTGGTCTGTGTTCAATGCTGTTCCTATAAGTCTGCTATTAAAATACAGTAAACTGTAAAATATATACATACTTGTAAACTATTCCGATCAGTTATGTGCTACTAATAATTACAGTAACTCAATTTGGAAAAAAATTTTGGTATAAGAAATTTAAAAGCAATTCTTAATATACAAACATATTTTTTGCATATAAGTATGATACAGTAAGTAACAAGACTTCATGCATGCCCTAGCCAGTTTGGCTCAGTGGATAGAGTGTCAGCCTGGGGACCAAAGGGTCCTGGGTTTGATTCCGGCCAAGGGCACATGCCCAGGTTGAGGGTTCAATCCCCAGTAAGGGGCGTGCAGGAGGCAGCCGATCAATGATTCTCTCTCATCATTGATGTTTCTATCTCTCTATCCTTCTCCTTTCCTCTCTGAAATCAATAAAAATATATTTTTTTAAAAAAAAGACCATGCATAAAAATACATTGCCTTAGAATAGAATTCTGTAGGAAACAGAAATAAGTGCTCAAAGAGAAAAAGGAAAAATGTGAAATATCTGTTAAAGAGGTAAAAATTTTTTAATGTGTTTTGCAAGTGGATAATGTAGGTACAGAACTGCTCTCATACGTATATTAATATTATACGGAATACATTTTAAAAGGCTGGGTTACAATTTTGTTTTAAAATGTTTTAACAGACCACATTCTCTTTATTTAAATTCATGTTGAAAAATTTCAGGTGCCAGGTTAAAAATGTACAAGTAGTACAGCTTTTCAAAATTCTTTTAGGAGGCACATGTCCGAAGAAAGCATGAAGACACCATGATCTAAAATTAAATTCATTATCCATTCCTTCCAACCTGCCACCCTCCTGCATTTCCACGTATCATTCATGGAGCCAGTCACCCGCACCAGAAACGGGTATAAACTTTCACTACGTCCATATTTCTAACCCCATCAGCTGCCAGTCTTGTTGATTCTACTGTTTTTTCTCTTGACTGTCCCCACCTTCCTTTTCTACTGTTGCCACCATCATCATCTCTCTCTTAAAGGGCTGCAATAGGGTTCCTAAAGGGCTATCCTGCCTCTAAACTTTTGTTCCTCCACTCCATCTTCATCCACTGCCAGGGTTATCATTCTACCAAACAGTTCCGATCAAGCCACCTTCCAGGTGGATGTGCCGATAGGACAAATCCCAATACTTGAGCAGTATGATATGTAAGACCCTCTGGATCTGGCCTCAAGCCACCTTCCCCGGGTTATCCCTTCTCTTTATTTCTCCACTTATCCTATGCATTATTCACCATTCCTTGGGCCTGACCTGTATTTTCTTTTTTTTTTTCCTTTTCTTTTCTCTTTAAATATATATTCTTATTGGTTTCAGAGAGGGAGAAGGAGAAACATCAATGATGAGAGAGAATCACTGATCGGCTGCCACCTGCACACCCCTCACTGGGGATCGAGCCCGCAACCCGGGCATGTGCCCTCAACTGGAATCGAACACCAGACCCTTCAGTCCACAGGCCGGCGCTCTATTCACTGAGCAAAACCAGCTAGGGCCTGGCCCATATTTTCACACCAAAAACTTCAGCCCTGAATTCTCTCTTCATCTGTTAAAATGCCACTCACTTACCACTTCACATCCAGTAGGATGAATACAGTAAAAAAGACATACGGTAACAAGTGTTGGTGTGGATGTGGAAAAACTGCAACCCGCACACACTGCTGAAGGTAATACAAAATGGTGCAGATGCTTTGAAAATTAACCTGGTAGTTCTCTAAAAGGTCAAATGGCCGAACAATTCTTCCCCTAGATATATGTTCCAGAGAAATAAAAACACATGTCCACATGACAACTTATACACAAATGCTCACAGTATTATTCCTAATAGCCAAAAAATGGAAACAACTCAAATATTCACCCCATGACGAATAAATAAAATGCAGATTATCCATACAATGCGATAGCTGTCAATAAGAAAGAATGAAGTACTGATACATGCTACAACATGGATGAACCTTGAAAACATGATGGTAAGGGCAAAAGGGCACTCACAAAGGCCACAGAGTATATGATTCTATTTAAATGAAATGTCCAGGATAGGCAAAAATCTAGATAGAAAGCAGATAAGTGGTCGTCTAGAGCTGGGGAGGTGGAGGATAGTGGCAATTAACTGATAATGTGCATGGAGTTTCTTTTAAGGGAGACAAAAATGTTCTAAAATTAGATAGTGGTGGGACTGCAAAACCCTGTGAATAAACTAAAAATAATAAAAAAAATCACAGAATTATATACTTTAAATAGGTGAATTTTTAGGTATAGACATTATAACTCAATTCAGATATTTAAAATTTTTTAAAGACCACTCATCCTACAAAACCCACTTCCTTTATAAAACTCTGTCTGACCCCTCTTCACTAATAGTTGTTACTTTGGGTTACAGTTAATCTTGCCTTTCTGAGTTCCTGCAGTAATAATTTACACTTCTAATCACCACTTACTTCATTCTGCAATTTGGAGAGAATTTAAAGGGTGCTGAAAACAGATTGTTTGGGTTTAAGTCCTTACTCCAGCACTTGCTAGGTATGTGGCCTTGTTCAAGTTATTTAACTGCTGTGCCTCCGTTTCCTCATCCATAAAGTGAGGAAAATGGGAGGACCTACTTTATAAGACTTTTGTGTGGACGAGTTAATACACATAAAATGCCAATATTAGTGCCCTGCACATTGTATAGGCTAGATATGTAAAAGTGTTAGCTGTTATTACTGTTGTATTGTCACGTTATTATTATATTAACTGTCCATATGTCTGTCTCTTTCTCAGTTCATATTTCTCAGGTCTTAAGGGAAAGGGAAAATTTATTATCCATCCTTGTATTTCCCCAAGAGGAAGAATAATATCACAGACCAGCATGAGGAGAGGAGCATGGGGCCCTGGCTCCAAACCTTTAGATAACTGCCTTCTTCAGGGTGATGACACATCAGCAGTTGGGCAAATTTAATGCAAACAAAGGGCTTATTGGTAGAAAAGAAGAGCAGGAAAAAATGTGTCAGAAAGTGTTCATTAAAATTTTTTACTTCCACTAAGAGATTTAAACCTTCCCAAATATAGACGTACCAAATATATTAAAGAGTCAACAGACTTGCCCAAATTTCCACATTTTATCCACATTTACCCAAATTCCTCCTCCATATGTTTCATTTATTCATTCTTAACAAGTGCCAATTATGCACCGGGCACCACATGCTAGACTCAGAAAATGTATTATCTATTGCTTTTGTAAGGAGATCTCCTCACACTACTAGGAAAGGATACTAAAGGTGTCTGCTTCTAAATATATTTGTGCAATGTTTACTCAAGCAAAACGACCAATTTATACTTAACAAAATATTATTCAAAAGGTGAATTGAGCCCAGCCGCAGTGGCTCAGTGGTTGAGGATCGACCTATGAACCAGGAGGTCACAGTTCGATTCCCTGTCAGGGCACATGCCTAGGTTGCAGGCTTGATCCACACAGTGTGGGGCGTGCAGGAGGCAGCCAATCAATGATTCTCTCTCATCATTGATGTTTCTATCTCTCTCTCCCTCTCCCTTCCTCTCTGACATCAATATATATATTAGAAAAGGTGAATTAAACTGAACTTACATAATTTAACTGTCGGGCATCTGGAAAATTAATATTACTGATCAAAAAGAACAGACTGCTTCTGGCATAAATTGAGGGGAAAAAGCTAAAAATATTGCCTATCTAAAAAAAGAAAAAGCTTTCACAGACCAATGTAGTATTTGTAGAAGCAAATTTCTAGTATGTAGGTTATTCACTAAAACCTAAAGTCTGACACCTTAACTATCATGTAATGTTTATCAATTATGGAAGCAAAATATATTTCTCCCCAATTTTATACAAACTCCCCTCTGCAAGTGAAATCACACACAAAAAACTCTTGAGTACTTGGAAATTCTCGCACTCAAGAATACCAGTTTAGCCCTGGCCCGGTTGTTCAATGGTTAGAGCGTCAGCCCACGGACCGAAAGGTCCAGGTTCAATTCCCAGTCAAGGGCATGTATGTGGGTTGCAGGCCCAATCCCGGCCACATTGATGTTTTCTCTCTCTATCCCCCCTCCTTCCCTCCCTTCTACTCTCTTGAAAAATCAATGGGGGTGAAAAATATCCACGGGTGAGGATTAACAAAAACAAACACGTCAGTTTAATCTGCAAAGGTCTTTGTAGCTACTTTAATCTCATGATCCCTCATATCCTTCATGTGGCACTCCAGTTCTCATAACCCGCTGAGAGATGCTGCTATTGTTTTTACTGATTACCATATTTATTGAGCCAGCTTATTCTCTTTATTTCCAAATGAACAAAAGCTATACTTAAAAACAAACAAACAAACAAAAAAACCCCACCCCAATATATTAGTCATTCCTTCAGGCTTTCCTCAAACTCAAACACCCATTAACAAATTGGAAAGAAAATACATTTTAACCTTGGTCCACAATAGCTGTTAAGTAAATATTTGCTGAGTGAATGAACCTATCAGAGAATGCACCCATGTCTACAAACTCACGCAGAGATACAAACTAATCCAGTACAACCTATATATGTGGGGCATTTTACTATTGTTGTTTTTCTTATTGAATAATTATGGATTTGGTACCAATAAGAAGCCCTTTGCTGTTGAGATGGAAACAAAGTAAAAAAGCTGTTATACATAGTTTCCGGACTATTTTCAACATTGTGGGTGTCACTGGGATTTCAGAGAAAAGGACAAAGCAGGGTCATTGGTTCATTTCATGATGTATATTCTAGGATGTATGGGAGCCAAAATTAGGCAAATAAAAGCTAATTTATTACTGGGACGAGACCAGGGCTAACAGGAACAGCATGCACTTTATCCCTACTTACAAAATAGGTAACGAGAGAAAGTTTTCATTTCAGTAAGTGAAGAAATTAGGGCCCTGGTTCCCAAATTTTGCTATCTATTGTAATCACCTGGGGATTTTCTTTTTTAAAGGCGTTAGCAGTACTGCCCTCACTACACGCTAATTGGACAGTAACACCACCCCAAGAAAAGGATGGTTCACTTGGGGATTTTAAAAAACTTACTGGCTCCCAGCCCCAAAATTCTGAGCTAATTGGCATCAGGCACAACCTGGGCATTGGGATTTTCAAAGCTCCGCAGATTATAATGTGTAGCTCACTGAGAACCACTGCCCCAGGGTTTGAAATGCAGGACTTTCAACAACTTACACCTGAGGCCTGAGAATCTTCAGCTGAGTGAGGATGTCCTTCTGCACCCTGGGATTCGCTGTGGCAGTGAGAGCCATCACCGGAACAGAGGGAAACTTCTGGCGAAGCATATTCATTCTTTTGTAATCCTGACGAAAATCATGTCCCCACTAGTTGAGAAAAAAAAACACAAAACCCGCTTTTCAGACCATTTGAATCTTTCGTGTATACAAAGCAAATACTGCTCTCCACATTCAGAACCACCTTCAGTGAAATAGAATATTCTTCAGTGAAACAGAATAATGCACTCAATGTTTTTTCTCTCTTTGGTTCTGAAAATATATATACTGTTGGTGGTACATATTTATCAATATTTCAAGACGTAAAAAATAGTACTTACCTGATTGACACAATGTGCTTCATCAATAACAAACCGTGCCAGGAGCTTCCTCTCATACAGATTCTCCAGAGTAGAAATCAGCCTGTTGCTTGCACAGACCTAGGCCAGAAATGGATCAATGAGACACATTTAAACATCACATCGCCTCAAGGATTCTGCTGTCTTTAAGTTGCACTACAACTTAAGCTCCATTAAAACCTTCAGAGAAAACTGGTTCTTATTCCATTATATGAAGAGAATTAGCAGAAGTGATAGAAAATAGAGACATTTCAGAATGTTTAGCAAACAGTTATGTATCAGGTCAGTGGTCGTAAAACTTTGGACCTCAGTATACCTGAGGGCCATGCTTACACTGGGAACAGTGCTATGGATACGTTACTTGTACTTGCATGCTTGTTACTTGGGGAGGGGGATATACACACACATATATACACATATTTGTATGTATGTATGTTTGTATGTATGTATGTATGTATGTATGTATGTATGTATGTATTTCATAGCTCTGTCCATGACAGAGCCTAAAAGCAATGATATCCTAGTGTTAACGACCACATCTGGCACCCACACTTAACAGACATGTCAAAAGGACACAGAGGCCAGTGTGATGAAGGTCTCCCACTGGCCAAATTAGAACATTAAATTATATAACAAAAATAGATGCTAGCCTACTATATGAGTTAAAATTCCATAAGTTCATATTAATGTAAGTAACTATGTAGGTAAAAGGGAAACCTCTTTGTTATAGTAAAATGCCAACTGATTAGAAAAATCATCTGGCAGCCATTATAGTAATAGCTAAAGGGGAATCATCAATGGATGATAAAACTATTGGGTAGACGTCTGATGAATCAACAGGATATTTACACAGTTTCAGAGTATCCCACAACAAGTATCTACTATTACAAAGGCAGAAAATAACCAAAAACACTTACATTTATGACCAAAAAAGAGAAAAAAGTAATTTTACAGTGAAGAAGTCTGGCAGACATCACCTTACCTAGGTGATTAGGTTAACTAACATCACCAATAATGGAATGAACTGACATCAAATGCCTCCTGATAGGATGCCCTGAGAACTTATCACAACTTCTGAAGTTCCTGCCAAGATGAATAACTAACTAATCACGAGGAATCATAAGATAAACTCAAGTTGAGGGACGGTTCTCAAAATAACTGGCCTTCACTCTTCAACTGTCAAAATCACCCTAGCTGGTTTGGCTCAGTGGACAGAGCGACAACCTGCGGACTAAAGCGTCCCAGTCAGGGATGCCCGGGTTGCGGGCTCGATCCCCAGTGGAGAGCGTGCAGGAGGCAGCCAATCAATGATTCTCTCTCATCATTGATGTTTCTATCTCTCTCTCCCTCTTCCTTCCTCTCTGAAATAAATAAAAATATATTGAAAAAAAAAGTGTCAAAATCATGAAAGACAGACAAATTATTTAAAGAGACATGACAACTAAATGCAATGCATAATCTAGGAATTTCTTTTGCTATAATGGACATTATTAGGACAACGGGTGAAACTGAAGTTCATAGACTAAATAATAGTGTATCAATGAAAACTTTCTGATTCTGATCACTATACTGGTATGCAAGAGAATTCCTTGTTTTTAGGAAATGCATGGCGAAGTATTTAAGGTTAAAAGAATATATCATGTCTACAACTTACTTTCAAATATTAAGAAAAATAGAATGATAAAGCAATCACAGTAAAAGTTACATTTGGAGTTTCTGGGTGAAAGTCATACAGGAATTCTTGCACTATACTATATATCAGAAATATGTCAAAATTGAAAAATGTACGTATTCTAGAGAGCTCTTAGGAGATAATGAAAAAATATATTGGTCTCCACCCCAGTGTCTGGCAGAGCTCCTGAAATCCTTGCCATTTCCTGAGTGATAAGAGCGCTAGGAGCATCTTTTTACTCTAGAGTCGAGTCTGGGGGGATCCTGGATGGGGGCTGGTCACCACAAAGACCAAGCCATTAGAACCTTGGAATTTGCATCACCACCCCCCATCCTCCAGACAGGGGAGAGGGGCTAGAAATAGACTTAATAATTGATCGTGCCTACATGGGGAAGCCTAAATCAAATCCCCAAAGTATGGGATTCAGAGTTTCCAGGTTGGCAAACACATCCACACCAGGAGGGTGAGACCCCCAACTGCATGAGGGCAGAAGCTCCTGTGCTCTGGACCTCCCCAGACCTCACCCAGCATTTTTCTTCATCTGGCTGTTTGTCTGTATCTTTATCATGTCCTTTAGTAAACTGGTAAACTTAAACACGGCCCTGAGTTCTACGGGCCGCTATAGCAAATGAATGGGAACTGAGAAGGGAGTCATAAGAACTTCTGATTTATAGTCAAATCAGAGAGATGTTATGGGTGACCTGGATGGGGACCAACTACTTATGATCGGCATCTGAAGTGGGATGGGAACAATAGTGTTGGACTGAGCCCTGAACCTGTGGGATTTGACACTATCTCTGAGTAGGCAATGTCAGAATTGAGTTAAATTACAGGACAATCGGCCGGTGTCGCAAGAATTGCTTGGTGTAAGGAAAAAATGTGCACACACTTGATGAGCAGAAGAAAGTATTCTATAGTATATAAGTAATAGTATTAGTAATTATACTTATAATATTACTCATGTAGTATGAGTAATAAAGGAGAGAAACAGAGGAGGGAAAGACTGAGTTTTCCATACTCAAGAGGGAGAACTGAATTGTTTTACTAACACAGCTCTAATGTCATATTTTAAAATAATGATAAAATACAAACCTTCTCTGGAGTAACATACAGAAGTTTTATAATTGGGTCTTTTTTTGATAACTGGAGGTAAATACTTGTAGCTTCTGAGTCAGTCTTATCACCTGTCAGATATGTAGCTGGAATCTAAGTATTAAAATAGTAAACAATGTATATTTTACACATTAATCTGACTTAATCTTATATTTATTCTTAGCTTTTATAAATATTTTACAAGTTACATGTCAAACCTATCAGAGGAAAGATAATCTCAATGTAATAAAAATAACAATAAGCACATAGGACATTTAAAAAAAACCCTTATTAACTATAATTTAAAATAGTCTTCTCATTATTTACTTCTTTTTTTGCTTTCCTTTACTTCCTTGCTTTTCATGTTTATAAGTAATATAAACATGAACTCAGTATCCAAAAGATCCAGTCCTAATGTATAGCTGCATTCTCTTTTAGGTAAATGTGTATTCAGGGTTTTAATGTGTAACAATGATGCAAGGGCCATAACATCAGGACTGACTTAACAATGGCTATCATCACTGCACTAAGACATTCTTTGGAAGGAAAATCAAACCAGCGGTCTTGTTGAAAAAGGTAGTGACGCCCTAGCCAGTTTGGCTTAGTGGATAGACCTTCAGCCTGCAGACTGAAGGGTCCCAGGTTCAATTCTGGTCAAGGGCACATGCCTGGGTTGCTGGCTCGATCCCCAGTAGTACAGGAGGCAACTGATTAAAGATTCTCATCATTGATGTTTCTATCTCTCTTCCTCTCTGCAATTAAAAAAAAAGAAATCCAACATAAAAAAGAAAAAACAGAAAAAGGTAGTGGCTGATTAACCCTGAAAATAATTCTGTTTGATCCCAATATGCAGGATTAAGTAGAATGAATTCATATACAATTATAATCTCAGCCAGGAGGAAAAAGGATACCTGTGTGGTCACATGCATGTGTATGCATTTTAAGATGTTAAGGGAGTAAGATAAGAACTATGCTGATCTGGCAGTAATAAAAAAACAAACAAAAAAAACTCCTTTCATATTAAATAAAAATTTTTTATATCAGGAAAGTACAAGTTAAAAGTTCTTACTAAAATACATTCTCCTAGAATAAAATCAGATGGAACCACAGAAGGTTATCTGTATGAGAATTTCCAGACTTGAGCTTAAATGGACAACTTAATGTAATAGCTGTACTTCATTCTTATAATTCACAAACTATTAAGTAAAAAGGCAGCCCAGAGCACTAAAACATAATTATTTTTAAGTTATATTTTTATTAGCATTTTTATTGTACTTGGAAGAATTCGGTTTTTAACTTACATCCAATGAAGTCAGCTTCTGGACTTGATCTACGATAAGTGACCTCAAGGGGGAAATGACAATAGTGACCCCGGGAGAAACACAGGCAGGGAGCTGGTAACACAGACTTTTCCCACCTCCTGAAAGAGAAATGACAAAGCAATATCTGTCAGGTCCTATCTTGAGAGCATGAAGGCAAAAGTTACAAAGTAAACCACACACAATATTTAAGATAATTAATTAATAGAATGCCAAGTGATATTCCCCCTGGTGCCAACAACTTGCCATATTCAAATGAGCCGAAATACTTAGATAATTTATATGTGTAAGGATTATCTTTCAGGACATCTCATGTAGGTACATATGATAGCAAAAGCAAAAATCAGGGTGGAAAACTTAAATGCAATAGAATTGCTTTAAGTCTACTTGGGAAATCCAAATGCAGTACAAGAGGCACTCTAGTTATGATACTAGGATTAAAATAATTATTTTATATAATACTAGAGGCCCCATGCACGAAATTCGTGCAAGAGTAGGCCTTCCTTCCCCTGGCTGCCGGCACCGCTTCCCTCTGGCACCCAGGACCCAGGCTTATCTCTGGCCGCCGGCAGGCACCTGGGACCCAGGCTTCCCTCGTAGCCCTGGCTTCGTCCGGAAGGTTGTCTGGACGGTCGTTCTGCTGTTTAGTCTAATTAGCATATTAGCTCTTTATTATATAGGATTTCATTTTAAAGAGTTAAAATGTGATAAAATATAGAACACTAAAACCCACAGTTAACATGGTTTAGTATTTCTTTGATGATCCAGAGGGCACTTCTAGAATCTCAGTTTTGTTAAATCACTAGTATGAATACTCCCTGTACTCTTATCCATAGGGTAATATTCCCAATCTCCCTTTGAAGTAAAGGGTAGAACTATATTTGTGTGCATTAACAGAGGACGAAGAGAAATAAATTTCTTTTGAGACCACAGGGTGGGGTGGGTGGAATCTCTCTCCATTCAAATTCAAAATGGCAAGACAATCAGTACACATTCAATGGTAACTGAAATGATTAATCCCTAATTTTCAACTTCATCAGCCCACTGATAATAAAAATTTGTGCCAGGCAGTTTCTAGGACTTCGATTTTTATTTATTTAAATAAAACAGTCCATCTTTTCTGCAAGTGTAGTAAGTAAATTTCTCTTTGGTATGTATGTGTAAATGTCAAGGCAAGACCAGGAAGCTGAGTTCTAGTTTCGGTTCTACCCCTCAATAGGTTATGTGACTTAGACATGCCAGTTAACGTTATCACGACTCAACTTCACATCCTCCAAAATTTACTAGATCAGTAGCTTACAAATTTTGTTGAAAATAAACCACACGCGCACACACACACACACACACACACACACACACACAATATCAAGAGGTTAAATTGGAGTGGAAGGACACATAAAAACACCCCATCGAGCCCTGGCCAGTGTTGCTTAGTGGTTAGAGTGTTGGGCCTCACACTGAAGGGTTGAGTGTTCGATTTCTAGTCAAGGGCACATGCCTAGGTTGCAGGTTCGATTCTAGACCCGGTTGGGGGGTGTGCAGGAGGCAACCAATCGATGTGTTTCTCTCCCTTCCATTCTCTATAAAAACCAATGAAAAAAATATCCTTGGGTGAGGATTAACAACAACAACAACAACCAACACCCCCTCGAAACCTCAAAGGACCATGGAAAGCCCCCCAAAACCAGTGGACGACCCAGGGTCCTTTCCTGCTTTAGTTTTGGAGCACCAACTTGGAGTTGACACAGAGCACAGATTAAACAAGTTAATGAAACAGTAAATGGTTATTAATCAAACATCACCTAAATTTTAAAACCAGTTTGAAAAAATTCAGATAGCCAGATAATACTATTAAACAATGATGGCAATAAGACGGCCCAGGGAAGACTGCATGTGCAAGTACTGAAACTCCAAACTCCCCCTGGTTCTTATCCTAACTGCTTATTTAATACTCTGCCTTGGATGACTATAAATCATTGAACAGCTGTTATAAACATTTATAGCACAATGAAAAGTCCTGGATCTCTTCAAAGCAGGCCAAGAAAGAACTATGCTAAATGCTTTTCATTTAATTCTCATAACACTCTGTGAGGCAGGTTATTATTATCCCCACTGCACATGTGGGGTCCAAGGAATGAAGTGCCTGGCTCAAGGTCACACCGCTAAAAAACTCCGGAGCTGATGGTTTTAACCACCCTAGAAAACTAGACTGTAACAAATAAACTGCCAGAAATGGTCACATCTCTATTCCAGTCCTACATTTTTATTCATGTTCCAGACTAATTTAGATTAGAAAAGGAAAAATTCCCAAAGAGAAATTCTATATCAGTTAAACACAACCAGCTTTGAGTTGAAAATCTTAAAGGGCTATAAATGTCATCATGTCAACAACTAGAACAGAGGGTATGAGGTAATACACTTTCTTACTATGGCATGGGAGGGTTAGAGGCCCATAAATGATAGAAATACTGTGTCGATGTTCTTTTTATTTCTATTAAAGGGCTTTCATTTCACATCTGCCAATGGATTCCTGCCAATTCATATCTAAAAATACATACCAGTGGGCATTAAGATAAAACAGTCTTCACCAAGCAGTGCAGCATTGATCGCCTCTAGCTGATTAGTTCGAAAATGATGTAGACCAAATTTTTTATGAAAAATCTTCATCATTTCTTTTGTATGAGGAAAATTAAGACTTTGGAAATGCTCGTGATTCAGATTTCTGGATGGTAAATTTTGCGTCGACTGGTCTAAGAAAATAATCAATGTTAAGAAAAAGCAGTGCATTAATGTCACAAGTCAGTTTTAGTGTTTACCCTTTGCCCTGCATGATCACTGACATCCCTTTCCCTACAGCCAATTCCTTCTTTAACCATGTACCGAATTTCCTTCCATACAAGTGTCAAAGCCACCAAAGACTTCCTAAGGGCCAAATTCAAGTCTTTCCTTGATTTTTCTACAACACTAACTCTACTCTATTGCCTCTTTCCTCTTCTCTCTTGACTGACCTTCAAGGCAACTGTGGATTTAAATTCCCTCTCTTGGTTCCACTTCCTCCACCTGCCCCTGAAATTTGGGAGTCTTTCAGACACTTGGGGCTGGGCTCTTTTCTGGAATTTTCCTAGTCCTAGGATCTTCAGCATCACCTATGTGCACAGAAGGCATAAGAACTGACTGATCCATTCCTAAATTCTAGTCCTATATGCATCTTCAGTTGTCTGCAAGACATTTCTACCTAGCCCTGGCCGGTTTGGCTCAGTGGATAGAGCGTCGGCCTGCGGACTAAAGGGTCCCAGGTTCGATTCCAGTGAAGGGCATGTACCTTGGTTGCGGGCACATCCCCAGTGGGGGCGTGCAGGAGGCAGCTGATCAATGTTTCTCTCTCATCGATGTTTCTAACTCCCTATCACTCTCTCTTCCTCTCTGTAAAAAAATCAATAAAATATATTTAAAAAAAAAGACATTTCTATCTAAATGACTTACCAAAACTGTAAGCTCAACAAGTCTTGAAATAGCCCTCCTCAGCTTTTCTCCAAGTCTTCCTATCTCCTGACTCCCCTATTTCTGTTAATGGTGTCATACTTTCCCAATCACCCAGTCAGAAACCTCAGTCATCTTAGCTTCCTGATTCTTCTTCCACAATGTCACTCACATCTGCCCCCTGCTCTCCATCCGTACTGTCGCAACTTTGGTTCAACTCAGAGAATTAGAGCTCACGCCAGCTTTGGCAGTTACTCCAACCCCAACGCTCAACTATCTCAAGATAATTGCGAACGTCAAGTATGACACATTCTAACAGCATACAAAAATAAATCCATTAAAGGTTATTTTAAAGGTCAACAGTGTAACTATAAGAACAACCTTCATGGTATTAAGTCATCAATAACAAAAATAGAGAAGGCTGTGCTTTATAGAATGTTGTACATCTAAACTTGTTTCAGTAAAACAAAACACTTTGTTATAACTTTATAGGATTGATGTAAGGTTTTAAAATTAATTTTGGCTCTTCTCTGCAGCCATTTTTTTTCTTTTTATTTTATTTTATTTTAATGAATCTTTATTGTTCAGATTACAATTGTTTCTCCTTTTTCCCCCCATATCTCCCCACCACCCAGTTCCCACCCCCCCTCTGCCCTTACCTCCCCCGTGCTGTCCTTATCCATAGGTGTATGATTTTTGTCCAGTCTCTTCCCATACTCCCCACACAGACATCCCTTTCCCCCTGAGAATTATCAATCCACTCCCGTTCTATGCCTCTGATTCTATTAAGTTCACCAGTTTATTCTGTTCCTCAGATTTTTAATTCACTTGACTTTTAGATTCACTTGTTGATAGATATGTATTTGTTGTTCATAATTTTTATCTTTCTTCTTCCTTTTCCTCTTTTTAAAGAATACCTTTCAGCATTTCATATAATCCTGGTTTGGTGGTGATGAACTCCTTTAGCTTTTTCTTATCTGTGAAGCTCTTTATCTGACCTTCAATTCTGAATGATAACTTTGCTGGGTAGAGTAGTCTTGGTTGTAGGTTCCTGCTATTCATCACTTTGAATATTTCTTGCCACTCCCGTCTGGCCTGCATGGTTTCTGTTGAGAAATTAGCTGATAATCGTATGGGAGCTCCCTTGTAGGTAACTAACTGTTTTTCTCTTGCTGCTTGTAAGATTCTCTCTTTGTTTTTTGCCCTTGGCATTTTAATTATGATGTGTCTTGGTGTGGTCCTCTTTGGATTCCTTTTGTTTGGGGTTCTGTGCGCTTCCTGGACTTGTAAGTCTATTTCTTTCATCAGGTGGGGGAAGTTTTCGTTCATTATTTCTTCAAATAGGTTTTCAGCATCTTGCTCTCTCTCTTCTTCTGGTACCCCCATAATTCTGATGTTGGTTCGCTTGAAGTTGTCCCAGAGGCTTCTTACACTATCTTCAACTTTCTGAATTCTCTTCTCTTCATGCTTCTCTGGAGGAGTGTCCTTGGCCTCTTTGTATTCCAAATCTTTGAGTTGATTCTTGCGATCCTCTAGTCTGCGGTTGGGTCTCTGTATAATATTTTTTATCTCAGTCAGTGTATGTTTAATTTCTAGTTGGTCCTTTTTCATATCCTCGAGGGTCTCATTGAATTTATCGGCCTTTTCCATGAAATTCTTGAAAAACCTTATAACCGTGGTTTTGAACTCTATGTCCAGTCGCTTGTTCTCCTCCATTTCTTTGGTCTGTGATCTGTTTCCTTGCCTCCTCATTTTCTCTGCTTCCCTGAATTGGTAGGGTAGTTTTGTGTACTAGATGTCCTATTGGTTCAATGGGTCAGCCTCCCAGTTACTTGAGGTGGACACTCTTGGTGTACCCTTGTGTACTGTGTGTCCCCCAGCAGGAGCTACAGCAAGAACTAGTTTTCTCCTCCTTTGCTTGGGCAGTTTTGGAGCAGTCTGACTGGAGCTGCAGTTAATTTGGTTGAGCTGCCACAGAACAGGCCATTTATATGCAAAAGCCACTGTGTGGAGCCTGGGCGGGTTTGTAGAATGTGCGGGGCGGGGCCTCAGGGCGGGGCGGGGTCTCAGGGCGTCACTAGGCTAGGGCGTGGCCAACGGAGATGGCTGGCGTCAGCCGTCTCTGCCTTTCCACGTTTCCAAGTCCCTGCGCCCCGCGCTCCAGCGCAGTAAACCCTGATTGCTGGGCGCACCTTGGCAAAAAAGTCACTCACTTTCCGACCCGATGGCTGAGAGTCCAGCTTCTCCCCGTAGGTGTCTGGGTCTCCCGAGAATCCCCAGAAACTGGATTTCAGAGTGATCGGGAGCTTGTCTCCCTGCGGGTTGAAGAAAAGCCGCGCACCCAGTCGCCCGCCACCAGCCCGATTCGCGCGCCTCCATACCTCACTCAGTTTTTCAGCGTTTGTGCTCCTTTCTCTCCTTAGTTGTAAATCTGCCACTCATCCAGCTTTCCCGTGGTTCTGGGTGGTAGACGTTTTGTCTTTTAGTTGTATTTTTGAAATTGTTGTGTGAGGCAGCAGATTAGTTGTCTAACTATGCCGCCATCTTGGTTCCTCACAGGGAGGGGTTTTTCTCTCTGCAGCCTTTACAGTGGCTAATTTCATTCCTCCAAAAACTTCCCTCACTAAACTGAGCACCAAGAGGGCAGGAACTATTCATCATTTATCTATTACCAGAACCTAGAGTAGAACATGCACATAGTGGGCACTCAATAAATATTTGTTGAATTAATTAAAAGGAGTCTAGGCCAAAAGAAATAATTTGATTGATTTAAGAAATGTGACTTCACACAATTTACAATAGCTAAGATCTGGAAACACAGCCCATCAGTAGACAAGTGGATAAAAAAGATGTGGTACATCTACACCATGGAATACTATGCAGGAGTCAAAAAGAAGAATCTCTACCCTTTGAGACAGCATGGAGGGACCTGGAGAGTATCATGCTAAGTGAAATAAGTCAGTCAGAGAAAGACAAGTATCACATGATCTCACTCATATGTGGAATCTAATGAACAAAATAAACTGACGAATTGAGTGGATCCAGAGACATGGAAGCATGGAACAGAGGGCAGAATCTCGAAGGGAAGACGGGGGAGGGTGAGTGGGTGGAAGGTAATAAATAAACCAAAGACCTTGTGTGAATATATGCATAACCCATGGACACAGACAACAGGCTGGTGAAGGCCTGGGGCAGGGGGCGGCAGGCTGGAGGGAGTCAATAGGGAGAAGAAGGGGGGAAGGAGACACATGTAATACTTTCAACATTAAAGTTTAAAAAAATAAATTTTAAAAAATGTGGCTTCAAATCTGTCTTCAACTGCCCTGTATTTTAATATTTTGAGACATAAACATTTCTCTACTTGATAAACTGATCAGTTCTCATCAAGTCAGAATTCTAAAATATGCACTTACATTTTTGAAATGACTCTGAGAAGTTTCTATTTTGAGCAGTAGATGTCACAGGAAGGCCGTTTGTCTTGGTTGGAGAAATTCTTCCTGATACTGATTTAACGGGCCGACCTTCCTTAATAGGTGGATAGGCAGCTGTGGAAGATTTGTTCGTTGCCAAGTCCTGCATTATATTTTCCCACTCATCATCATCATCCAAGTCATCTATGTCAAAATGATCAATCTCGCAGGAGGCCTGGATTTCTCTTTCTACGTCACCTGTTGAAGCAGTATGTTTATTCTGATCTTTCACAGCGGTGCTTGTAAGAAAACTTCCTGGAAAATGAGAGCTTTCATTTCTTTTTTCTATCCTTGGTGTTTTAGCCCAGTTGCTACTCACAAAGGACTTCTGTAAATGGGAATTGAATAATGGTCTTTCAAAGAGATTCTTCTTGGTGACCGAGAATCCTGTCTTTCCTGGGGTAGTCATCAAACACCCCCCAGAAGAAATGGAATTTGAGGGAAAATTTAACTCATCAGAACTCCCTGTAAGGCAGGAATCGCTCTTTGAAAATGTATAAGGCAAGGAAACAGATGCCATGTCCTCCATGGGGTTACCAAGGGCATCAGGCCTGCACCTCCACATTGAGCCAAGAACACTGGCATCACTTGGGTTAAAATCTGCTTCAGCCAGGAGTTTCCTTCTGAAGAGAAAACACACAACACCATAGTAAGTGGGAGTAGTTACCACGGTAGGCCACACAAGTAGTTCTCATCCCAAGTTGTGGCAAAATACATTCCCTTTTTTCCAATTTCAAAAATTTGGATAAAATCGCCGAAACCGGTTTGGCTCAGTGGATAGAGCGTCAGCCTGCGGACTGAAGGGTCCCAGGTTCGATTCCGGTCAAGGGCATGTACCTTGGTTGCGGGCACATTCCCAGTGGGGGGTGTGCAGGGCACATTCCCAGTGGGGGGTGTGCAGGAGGCAGCTGATCGATGTTTCTCTCTCATCGATGTTTCTAACTCTCTATCCCTCTCCCTTCCTCTCTGTAAAAAATCAATAAAATGTATTTTTAAAAAATTTTGGATAAAATACTAAAGGAACATTTTGAAAAAGTAAATAAATTTAAAACATAGTGACAATCTATCCTACTCGGAATGCTAACCATTTTGCCCTGTACATTTCTGATATGGAGTGGTGGCGATGCAGTCAGATACACTCCAGACGGAGAAAAATCAAGGTACCTTATGTTTCGCTGCTGAAGCAGATCGTTCCCACAATTCAGAGCTTTCAGTTCATCATCAGGAATAGCATCAACTAAGTTACAAATGCGGTCCATCACTTGAATGAGCTGCTGCTGCGCACTTATCTGTCTACCTGTAAAGTAATTATGGTGTTAGTATTGTACCTTGAAAACAAGAGAGACAAGTTTTTCAAAGTCATGCATGTAAAACCTGAAGTAATTTAAAAACAAAATTATAAACAACTTTATACTGTCATTATCTGCCCGTGAAATATGAAATCAGATTGTCTCTAATTCTCTATCATGAGAATCTGCAATGATGTTATTTAATTCCATGTTAATTCTTAATATTTCTCTTAGGGTAACCAAGGTCATTGGAAGATAAAGTTTTATCAATTTACTATGATTTTTTTTACTAATTTCAGGTGTAAATCTCACCATGCCCACACAAAGTATATTATAAAGGGCTGCACAGGCAAGGACTCCTCACCCCAATCCCCCACCCCCCCCCACCCCCGCCACCACCATTTCCCAACTCATTCTCACACAGATGCTTCTTCCCACATTGCTCTGTACACCCCTAATCTGTTCTCTCTTCCTCTTCTTTCTGCCCGTCAGACCCTTTAACTGACTGCGCCTGGTCAGCAATTTCCCAGTAGCCTCATTCTCTCCTTTGAACATTTTCTTTCCCTTATTCTCTGATTGTCTCCTGTTTTCTCTGCAGCCCACAAACCGCTTTTTCTCCTGAGTACCTTGGGCCCTAAGGGTAGAGTAGTATCTTACTTGTTTCCCTAACCCATTTTTCCCCCCAATTGATTTTAGAGGGAGAGGAAGGGAGAAGGATAAAGAGATAAAAACTTGAATGAGACAGAAACATCAATTGGCTGCCTCCTGCACGCCCCCCACCCCCTACTGGTGATTGAGCCTGCAACCCAGGCATGTGCCCTGACCAGGATTCGAACCAGGGACCTCTTGGTTCATGGGTCGATGCTCACCACTGAGCCCCACCCGCCGGACCCAAGCTTCCTTTGGATGGTAACACCATAGCACCCAGACTTTCTTTTTGGAGACCATCCCTGCCCCACTCCCTCAGTGGGCACCTGAGGTAAGTCAGCTCAATGAGAATCAGGTCAAGTTCTTTGGCTGGCCGGAAAAGAGGGCCTCTCTTTTCAACAAGCTGGACAGGCTGCTGGTGGCCCTCTCTTCCACCGCAGAGGGAAACACACCTTGGAAAGAAGACTAATACAGGGGAAAGCAGAAAACAGAGATAGAAAGAAATGGAGGATTGAGATGGAGAGATGAGGCAGGACAGAGTCGTCAGAGAAGGCAGGTGTGAGAGAAATTCCTGATAACAATAGTTGGGTATCTGAATCCAGCCCTGCCACTCCACATTCTGTATAACCTATGTAACTAAGAAATAGAATGTCAAAGAAGGTGAGTCTTTTCATGAAGGAAACAAATGGGTTAGGGAAGCAAGTGAGATGCCTACTCTACCCTTAGGGCCCAAGGTACGCAGGAGAAAAAGCAGCTGATGGGCTGCAGAGCAAACAGGAGACAATCAGAGAAATAAAGGAAAGAAAATGTTCAAAGGAGAGAATGAGGCTACTGGGAAATGGCTGACCAGGCGCAGTCAGTTAAAGGGTCTGACGGGCAGAAAGGAGAGGACGAGAGAACAGATTAGGGGTGTACAGAGCAATGTGGGAAGAAGCATCTGTGTGAGAATGAGTTGGGAAATGTGGACTCTTACTAATGACTGATGGACACAGGAACATGAGGTATGAGATGGTAAAAGTGGAATTGCTGAATTCCTACTTTCTTCTGTGTTCTCTGCAGGGAGAACGGGCATGAGATTGGAAAGAGGAAAATAAATAATGGTCTGAAGGAAATGAAAGCCAAGACAGGCTCAGAGAGAGGGACAGCCATCGGAAAGAAGCTCAAGTCTTCTTGTCAAGGCAGATGACACTTCAGAATACAAAGGAAACTGCACACAAGATTTCGATGATATCCGAAGCATCTAGTTGATGGAAGAGTGAAGACAAGCAAACATTGTTCTAATTTTCAAAAAAAAACCTGTAAAGTGAGTGCCAAAACCGACAAGCTGATGACCTTGATATTGATTTAATACAAAATTCTAGAACACGTTATCAAACAGCTGCTTTGTGAGCTCTAAGGAGAGGAAACAATTATAGAGTTAGCAAGAGTTATAAAAATAAACCAGCCATCTTAATGCTCTAAGTTCTTTGAAAGGATTACTAGACTGGCAGATAACAATAGCTACCATTTATTGAAGGCCTACAGTGTACTTTACTTGACAACTACTCAGCAAGTTAAATATTATTTTCACCGTTTTATAGAAACTGAGTCCAGAGAAGCTTAACTGATTTGCCAAAGCACACAGGCGGACTGAAAGGTCCCAGGTTCGATTCCGGTCAAGGGCATGTACCTTGGTTGCGGGCACATCCCCAGTAGGGGGTGTGCAGGAAGCGGCTGATTGATGTTTCTCTCTCATTGATGTTTCTAACTCTCTATCCCTCTCCCTTCCTCTCTGTAAAAAAATCAATAAAATATATTATAAAAAAAAAAAAAAGAAGAAGTGATGATGAATGGACTGATGTCAGCTGACAGGGAGGCCTCTAACAACATTCTGTAGGGCTGTTCTTGCCCCTGTCCTTGCCAATCATTCTGAAACTTGATGCAGAAACATTACAGTGCAGAGGCCATCAGTGTAAACTCAAGAGCTTCAAGGCTGCTGGGTTCAAATCTTAGCTCTGCTGCTGTCTACTTCTAAGACCATGTGTCATCACTCCTGCATCTCAGTTTCCTTATTTGTAAAACTAGAGGATCAATGCACGAAATTCGTGCAAGAGCAGGCCTTCCTTCCCCCGGCTGCTGGCACTGGCTTCCCTCTGACACCCGGGACCCAGGCTTTCCTCCGGCCACTGGCAGGCACCCGGGACCTGGGCTTCCCTCGCAGCCCTGACTTCGTCCAGAAGGTCGTCCAGAAGGACGTCTGGTCTAATTAGCATATTACACTTTTATTATTATAGATGGGGATAATAGAAACTAACTTAAAGATCCTTTGTAAGGATTAAATCAGTTAATATTGTAAAGCACTTAAATAAACCAAAAGAAATTTGGAGCAAACAGAAACAACACAGAGACCTCTAGGCACACCGCATGTACAACATCCATCAAAGAAGAATAGAATATGTCCCAGAAATATTCAGAGAAGAAAAAGAGCTCTTGGAAATGGATTTGATAAAAATGAAAAACTCCACAGAAGAGTTAAAGATAAAATTGAGGAAATCTCCCAGAAAGCAAGAAATGGAAAACAGGAAAATAGGTAATGGAACCCTAACATCCAAATAAGAGAAGTCCAGGAAGAGTGAAAGAAAAAAGTAGAAAATAAAAGGAAATGCCAGAAAACCTTCCAGAATAGGACACAAATTTCTAGACTGAAGGAACCTCTGGGAAGTAGAATTAGGAGAAAGGAGACTGCTGTTTTTCAATCTTATAGTACTACTGGGGGCCCAGCGCGCGAAATCACATGGGACCCAGAGTTAAGTCCCGCTGACGCGGCAGGACGCAGCGTCAAGTCACCTCCTGGTGACCAGTCTTTGGTTGCTACAGCGTTACGAACACTGGGTTTTTGTTATATAGATTGGGTTATTTCTACTAGATACTTGATAGAAAACATTTTAATGAATTAAGAAACAAATCCAACAACCAAAAAAGTATTAAACTTTAAGACCCAAACCCAGAGTCTTTACCAGGAGAACTAGGAGGATGTCTAGAAACCAGTATTTATAGATAAGAGTTAAAAGACCTAATAATATGTAGCCTTAAAAAACACACAAAAAACTTCTGGGAGCTTCAGACTTACTTCACAAGGACTAACCCTTTGCACTCGCTTGCTTTTTTCTCGATTCCTTTATTCTAATGCTAACCGTGTCGAGTCACACTCGACATCCGAGTGCAAAAGGTTAACTTCTGGGAAAGCAAATTTTGGTTTAATATAAGAAAATTTTCTAACAAGTAGCGTTTTCAAATTAAAGAATGAATTACCTTGTGAGAACATGAGTTTACAAGTTGTCTGAGCACATGCTGGCTAACCAATGAGCAGGGATGATTCTCTATAAGGAACTATAACTTGCCATCTTATGCTATACAGTCACAGGTAAAAATACAATCTTGCTTGGTTTTCGAAAGTAAGCAATTAAAATACATGACATGTCTAAAAGACTTTTTGTACCGCCACAGTCTCTGCTAGTCTCTTGGTTAGATGGCTGAGGAGGCACTTTCTCTGGTTTTGACAAGTCCTCTGGTGTGGTTAGCCCATCCTTCTTTCTGTCACAGGTGTCAAGCTCCTTTAACATACTACAAGTTTAAAAACATACAACCAATCAATATATAGAATACATAATTTCCCCTCTAATATTTCTGCACAGCTGGTCAGACAATATAGAACAGAAAAGAGAAACATATTTTTGTATCTTCTCTATTCTAAAACCTCTTTAGCTGGCCCTCAAAGTCATTCATCTTCTGGCCCAGGAGACCTTCTCAACTTTGTCTCCAATTGTGTCCTTTCCATAACCCCAGGCTCCAATCACAGTGCATGACTTACATTCTTCACATAAGTCCTGTGTTGGCTATTTCAGAAGTTCAGCCTCTGCTCGTCTATGAAAAACCCACCATTCCAATCTCTTCCTATCCAAATCACACCTGTTCTTCTAGGCCCAGCTCAAGTGCTATTTTTCTGATTTCTCCAGCAAGTGGTTTTTAACATCTCTCTCTTCTGAGATTCCAAAGCATTTTATCCATATCTACGTGTATATGTGTATCTGCACATATAACTAACTTATACAGATCATACAAATATATATTAACACATATAAACATGGTCAGTCTGACTAGATATAAAATATACTTTAAAAGTAACAAAACAAGTACTAATTGTTAAAGAGAAGGTACTGTGGTAATCCAAAGAAAGATAACACTTTCTGGAACTTGAGAAAGCTTTGCAAAGGGGGTAGATTTGGAGGAAACCTTGAAAGATGGATATGAGAAGTGAGAGACTATGAAGAGATAGAAAAGACAATTCTATTCAGTTAGTATCCAAGAATCAACTGTACTTTTCTAAAACAGGACTTTGGAATGCAATCTTCTAACTAAACCAAACACTGATGAATAAAACTATCCTATCTAATAAAAGAGTAATATGAAAATTGACCATCACTCCAACATACAAGATGTCTTCCCCCATGTGGTCAAAGATGGCTATCCCCAAGTGGACACAATATGGCCACCACAAGATGGCCTGCAAGGGAGGGAGGTTGTGGGCAATCAAGCCTGCAGGGGAGGGCAGTTAGAGGTGACCAGGCTGGCAGTGGAGGAAAGTTGGGGGCAACCAGGCCTGCAGGGAAGGGCAGTTGGGAGGGACCCAGGCCTGCAGGGGAGAGCAGCTGGGGAGGACCAGGCCTGCATGGGGGGGGGGCAGTTAGGGGTGACCAGGACTGCAGGGGAGGGCAGTTAGGGATGACCAGGCCTGCAGGGGAGGGCAGTTTGGGGCAAACAGGCTGGCAGGGGAGCAGTTAGGCATCAATCAGTCTGGCAGGGGAGTGGTTAGGGGGTGATCAGGCTGCCAGGCAGAAGCAGTTAGGGGCAATCAGGAATGCAGGCAGGTGAGCAATTGGGAGCCAGCAGTCCTGGATTGTGAGGGGGATGTCCGACTGCCCTAATCCTACTGGGATCAGGCCTAAAAGGGCAGTCAGACATCCCTCGAGGGGTCCCATATTGGAGAGGGTGCAGGCTGGGCTGAGGGACACACACCCCCGTGCACGAATTTCGTGCACCGGGCCTCTAGTGTTTTATAAAATGATATTACATTTAAAGAAAGGGCCTTACATTTTAGCAGGGTTTTCCAATTCGTCTAATGAGGCTCACTGGACCTTAAGGTTATTGTAAGAGCATTACTAGCGATAAAACTGGAAGGTAAATTGGGGCCTGAAGATGGAGGATTCTGAGGGCCAGCTCAAGAGGTTTACAAATACAAGAGGCTACCAAAACATGTTTCTCTTTTCTGTTATATATTACCTGACCATTACACTTCTGAAACTAATTCAGAAGTTATAACCAGCACTTTAAAACACAATAAAAGGCAATAAAATTTAAGTGTCCTTTGCATATAAAGCATGATTTGTGAAAATTCTATTTGTTTTTTAATATACACAAATGTGTATATGAGGTTGCAATGGAAAATGTACAGAGAGAATCTACCTTGGAAATAAACATTTTCCAAGTACTGAAGATCTAGGTAAAGTTAATTATGGTATGAAAACTCAATAAATTATATAGCCATTAAATGGAATAAGAATAAAGACTACATAACAATATAGAAAATATTTTTAAAATACTACTAAGAGAAAAGAAGCAGAGGCCTTGGCTGGGTAGCTCAGTTGGTTAGAGAGTTGTCCCCATAGGCTAAGGTTGCAGGTTTGATCCCAGGTCAGGGCACATACAAGTATCAACCAATGAATGCATAAATAAGTGGAACAAGCCCAGCTGGTGTGGCTCAGTGGTTGAGCACTGACCTATGAACAAGGAGGTCACGGTCCAATTCCCAGTCAGGGCACATGCCCGGGCTGCGAGCTCAATCCCTAGTGGGGGGCGTGCAGAAGGCAGTCAGTCAACGATTCTCTCTCATCATTGATGTTTCTATCTCTCTCTCCCTCTCCCTTCCTCTCTGAAATCAATAAAAATATGTATTTTAAAAAAATGGAACAAATCAATGTTTCTCCCTCTCTCAAATCAATAAATTTAAAAAAAATCAGAATAAAAAGTATAGTTAGATGTTGATTACAGCAAAGCAAAAATCATACACATGCAGAAAAAGGTCAAAACCAAACACGAATAAAGAAAATGTTTGGTTTGTTCAGATGTTGAGATTACAAGAATCCTGATAAGTGGTTACAGTGTTATTTGTGCAATATACACTTTATAAATAAACAAAAAGCCAGGCAATAGCAGTATGCTGGATCTTCATCCACTGCCATTAATTTTACCCTCCTGGGCCATCCCCTGCTCCTCCCTGGGCCTCAGCTGCTTCACCTGCTAAATGATGCTACTGATTTAGAATCCAGACTCCATATGAACTCCTGATCAGTTTCTTACTTTGTGCAATTCTGTCTGAATTCCTATTGGCAGGGAGAGGAGGAGAGGGCAGCTGATACAGTTTTTTAGTTTTGTCATCAAATAATAATCGTGCTTCAACCTTTCCTGCCTCTTTAAACATCCCAACACACCTGTTAAAACACATACCCGGAGAAACTCGATTATGCACACAAACACCTCCTTCCTGTCTTCCTTCTGTAATTAAGCTAATACACTATAGAGATCTAGTTCTTATCAAAATATTGGTTAAAAATGTAGTATATAATCCACCACTTAACTGGTCTATGATTTAGACTGGGATGAGGATGGAGGTAACAATGATTATTAATTTGTATTTTAAGCTATTGATGATCTGTGTGGCCTATGTATTTTTCCCCATAACACTACCAATTAACCACAATCATGTCCCTAATTTAATAAAATTCAGTGAGTGTCAAATACAATAGTCAATTCTATCCTGTAGGATTAAAAGAAAAAAGGGGGGGGGGGGTGTAACATATCACTAAGTAACTGTCCAAATAAGGAGTGAGCTTTGTGTCATATATTCCTCATGTTAAAATTAACTTCATAAAATTGTTTGAAGGTCTCATGTAATTACAATTTTGGTAATATGCTAAAGCTGGAACTTTATAGCTTTAGCGTACCACCAACTAAATAAAATGTACCAATAGGAATTTTTTGAAGTTTTCATTTAGATATAAAATAAACTGTGCAGAGCATGAAATTATACAAAAATGATAGTGCATCACTAAATTAAAATATTTCAGATACCTCATATGAAAACACTAATGCTTATCAATCAGCTATTTTACCTAAAGCATTTTAGAGAGGAAGAAGAGGCAGAATTCGTTATTTCTTCCAGAGAAGGTGGAATAAAATCGATGTCATAATCATCTTCATCAAGCTCAACACATGGAGATTTCTCCATTGACTGGAATTCCGTTTCTTCCAAGTGTTTTGCCTTCTCACTATTATCTAAAGTAGACAGTTGATAACATAGGTTATTTTCATCATTAATGAGACAGAAAGAACAGGGTCTGAGCACTGAAAAGTAAGTGCTTCAGGCAAGTCATAAACACTAGCACCACGCAGTGAGCCCTCTCATTTCCCACCTTAATGTCAGCTTGTTTTTTCATAAATTATTATTGAGTCAATTGGAGTAAGTCCAATGAATACTGGATTGAGGCCAAAGATCTGCTTAAGGATTTTCATGACTGTCTCGTTCAATTATGCAACTCCTACTTGGCACTAGCACTTTTGTTTTTCTATTTTTTACTCATATTTAAATAATGAGTCTGATAATTTTACAAACACTATTGTTTGTACAAACTATTTTTACTTTATCACAAAGGCTTCCTAGTGATTTAAGTCTACCAGATTCAATCTCTCTCCTGACTACGAGGAAAAACACAATGCCCAATTGTTACTCTTTAGTTTACATTTTACCAAATTTTCTCTTCATAAACAGCAACACATTTGATTAGACTATAGTTCTGTTTATTATCAATCACTTTCTGGTCCTCTCTCACCCTACAGGATTCAGGTGTTTAAAAATTTTAGTCTCACATTTGCAGCTATTTCATAAGGTAGGTACTTCCATATATGGCTAATCTTAGCTATAACTATGAGACCTAAGCAGAAAATAATTTGAATGCAATTTATACTTTAATAGCACGATCAGATATTATACAGCAATATTCGGTGGCAGCAGGCCATAAAGGAATTATAATAGAAAGGCTTAATTCACTTCCCAATTCTACCACTTACCAGCCAATAGACCATTTAACCCTCTATGGACCTTATTTTTTTCATATGTAAAAATCAGAGATTATTAGCAGAATAAAATCTTTCATTTCATCAGTATATTCTGCCTCAAGCATGTGGCCAACAGATTGTTCAATCAACACCTCTAAAGATCTGAAGGGCAAAAGCTATATCACATTTGCTACTGTTCCAAGACCTAGCTTTGAATGAACGAATACAATCAATATACTGAAATGAAAATAAAATAATTTTTACCTCTTTCCTCTCCCAAATGAGTTTTTAAAGAGTGACTATTCTGAGTAACTTCATTTGTAAGCTCTCCGGAACTGGGGCCATCGTCAATACAAATCACACTGCTACTTTCACTGGAGGAAAAGTCCTCAGTAACATTAACATCTTTATCACTTAATACAGGTGTTTTTGCTACGGACACACAAGTCACAGACACATTGTTGGCTGAAGGTATTTTCTTTTTAAAAGTGAAACAGCTGGAAAAAGGAAATACTTGAATTAGATAAGTTGTTAACAAGCCCAGTAATTTTTTACTAATTTATATAACTTACCTTCTATCCCCCTCTCCGATTTTAAAATTTATAAGGCAAGTTAAAGTATACTTTGTATGCTCTGATCATTCCTATTCAGGGCTAATTATTCAGTTTTGAGAGTATCCAGGCCATTCCCACTACTTTATTTCTCAGGCTTGTAGTTTTTAGTCATCCAGAGGGAGGGGATGGCATAAGTGAAAAAGAGAAAAGATTCAAATGCGGCTACTTGTTGCTACTCTGATCAAAGTTTTATGGGGGGAAATGTAAAAAACTGCTCACTATACTGAGATTTGGAGAAGTAAGAATCCTGGATACCTCTTAGCGATATAAGGTTAGTGACTTTAACGCCAAGCACCCAGAACTTGGTAAGGGTACAATAAGGAATATAAATTATTAGATATCATTAGGAGTTTGGAGTATATCTTAGAGGAAAGAACAGAACCAGAGGGCTATAGTTTCTTTATAAGTTGTTTTTGGAAAAGATATAAAATTATATGAGAATATATAAAAAATATCTATTTGCCTAAATTTACAAAAAGATTCATTATTAATTCATTCAACAAATATTTACTGAGCAAAGTGTTATGTGCCAGGAACTGTGCAAAAGTGCTGAACAATTTATTACTTGGTGCTGCTAACACATGTTCTACTATTAACTTGCAAAGTGGGAAAAATCATTGACCTCACAGCTTCATTTCCCCATCTATTCAATGAAAGGGTTGAAAGAGCAGATATCTCATTTGTATGATACTGTATGTATAACAACAAAACAGCCAAAATACTTACGAAGGTTTTGGTTTTGAAAGATTTAATTTGTTGTTAAGTTTTCTGGCTGAATGACGCTCCAGTTGCTCCTGTAGATTATTTTGAGGAACAGCGGCCATGATCCTAAAAAGAGAGGAAAAAGATATCAGTACAGTTATGCACTTTGCATGAATCACAATATTTTTGGGGGACAGAGGGGATGGAGCACTGTTCCAACTGTGCCCAAAGTAATGAGGCTTTTTTTGGTCAATAAACTGTTTTGACATTTACAACTGGTTACATTTGAACTATATAATCTTTAACTAACTGACGCTCACTTGAATAGCAAAATGACCTGGTTTCCCCCAATGCTAAAATAAGCACAAAGGACATTAAGGGAAGGGATTATTAGGAAAGGGCTTGCAGGAAAAGGACACCTGGTCTGGGCTTGAAGAATAAATAGAAACTAGACAGAGAGTGTGGTAGGAGAAAATAATCAAAGCGTTCTGAAAACCCAAAGAACAGATGAATAACTGAATCCTATGTCCAAGGGGTAAACTGGGAAAAGAAGGAAGAGCACCACCAATGAGCGCAATGGTTCCCCAGCACGACACCACGTTTCATAATTATCCACTTTCAAGCTGAAAGAATACTTTTACCAAGCATAAAAGTATTCTTGTAGAGTACCTTGTAGAACCGAAACTGGTTTGGCTCAGTGGATAGAGCGTCAGCCTGCGGACTGAAAGGTCCCAGGTTCGATTCCGGTCAAGGGCATGTACCTTGGTTGCGGGCACATCCCCAGTAGGAGGTGTGCAGAAGGCAGCTGATCGATGTTTCTCTCTCATCGATGTTTCTCTCTATCTCTCTCCCTTCCTCTCTGTAAAAAATCAATAAAATATATTATAAAAAAAAAAAAAGAATACCTTGTAGAACAAACTGTGATATTTGCTGAGCTATTGCCTGAGATAATGTACAGCTTGAGCCACCTTCAAGTTACGGGGGTACAAGAAGACAGGACAGCCAAAATCTATGGATAGCAAAAAATTTTCATTTTAGCTGATAGTTATAACTCCTTTCCCATTCTATCTTCTTTAAAAAAAAATACTTTTATTGATTTCAGAGAAGGGAGAGATAGAAATATCAATGATGAGAGAGAATAATTGATTGGCTGCCTCCTGCACATCCCCCACTGGGGATTGAGCCCACAACCCGGGCATGTGCCCTGACCAGGAATCAAACCGTGACCTCCTGGTTCATAGGTCAACGCCCAACCACTGAGTCACTCTGGCGGGGCTATCTTTCTTTTTCAAATCAATGGGAATAAAGTAGAGTGACAAAAAGCCCAAACTATATTTAATTTGCATGGCCCAAACTCTTTAAAATGCAAGGAAAAATAATACAAAGAAGCAGAATTGTAAGAAGAACAGTATCACTTGACCAACAGAAATGAGAAATGTACTAAGAACTCAGATTCTTTGGTCAATTCTGCCACTGTAAGACCCCCAAAAGGAGACCCTTACTCTGTCCCACGAACCGACAGCATCCCCAATCATCCACAGGAGGCGTCACTTGATGCAAACCGCAAGAGGTTTTATTCCAGCGCGCTGGGGCCCAACTCGTAACTCACGCAGGAGCAGAGGAGTTGAACGTCCAATGCAGAGTCTTACAAGCTTATAAAGGGAAAACTATAACCTGGGGCGGGGTACAATGTAATTCGGGGAATTTTTAAAGAGGAATTGGGCTTGTTTGCAGTAAGTTTTACAATAGACCTCCTGACTTAGTCAATTGTTCTTATCTGATAACCTTACCTCCTATTTTTCTTAATTGTTAGCACCTGTTTGCTCAGAGCTGTTTCCTGGAACAGTTTAAGACTTTTGTTCCCAGTACTGGAAAAAGGGGGTTTGTTTAGAGCTTCTGTTTTGTTCTATCACCACAAATTCACTGTGTGGCTTTGAGAAATTCATTGACTCTCGCCAGTGTCCTCATTTCTAAAATAAGAAGGTTGGGTTAGAAAATTTCCATGTTTCCTTCTAAAACAAATAGGTATTTGGCAGGGATAAAATGAGAAAGATATAATGTCTTTTAAAAATGTTGCTGAGAATAAAAACTGTCATAAAGAAAAATATAATATATACAAAGAAGTAGAGATTTTAAACAGTGGAGATTTTCAAAGTGGAGGCACAAGTTAATAAAACAAATTAGTAAGAGAAATATAAGCAAAATTTAGAAAGTTTAAAATATGATCTTAATAAAACTGGAGTGGAGGAATAAAAACACCAACATTATAAAATGAAACTATTTTTAAAGTGATAATTAAAATACCACACATTGAACTGTTTGTTAGTTGGCAGTGGTTCTTAGCAATGTGGGTCAGATTCTGGTCACAATCTAAAGAAAGTGATGATCTCCACTCCCTCTGGCTTCTACCCTGATCACAATGCTAAAACCCTTAATGGGAGGGGGAGGGGTCACTAATGATTGATCTCCATGTTACTTATTACAATACCCCTTTTCAATCAATTCTCTTTCCTGATGGCTTAGCATATGATGAAGTTGATTATATGCTAAGCATATGACGAAGTTGATTATATGTTCTTAAAACACAAGCCTTCTTTCAGACTCTCTTAACAATTTATTCCTACTCATCTTCCATCCTCCAATGGTCGATCTAACCATTACTTCCTTAAGGAAAACTCCATATTTAGGTAGTCACATAAAAGTGGTTAAGAGCAAACAAAATACATGGATTTGTAGCCTGGCTCTATCACTTATTAGCTAAATGCTCTTGGACATATTATTTAACCTCTCTATCTCAGATTCCTCATCTATACAATGCCTACCCACCTCATATGTAAAGTGCTTAGAATAATAGTATCTGGCAGATAGTCGGCAATATATAAGTGTTTGATAAAGAAAATATACCCCAATAATATACTCTTATAATAAGAAATGCCTCTCAATTGCAGTTTTTATCGTAGTTGCAATTCTATTCACTTTTGTAATTATTTAGTTGGCATTTCTTCCACTAGATTGTAAACACTGCAAAAATGGGCCATTATGGGTTTTATAACCCATAGCATGTCTAAGCACCTAGCATTAAATATTTATTAAATGAAAGAATAAAAACGTTAAATAACATATGTCTCAACTATGACTAATCACGGAAATGTAAAGCTGGTTTAACATTAAGTGAAACCACTAATATGATGTATCATCTTTACAGTTTAAGCAGTAAAAATCAATGTAATCTGATCAATAAATTTTAAAAACATTTCTATCAGGGTAAAGCACAGTAGCAATAAAGTACACTAATCTTAAGTAAATGGCTCAATATGGTTTCACTTAATGTGTCTAACTATGTAAACAACATCCAAATCAAGGTATAGAACATTTCTGGCACCCCAGGATGCTTTCTTGTGCCCTTTCCCAGTTAATATACCCCAGATGTAACCACTACCTGACTTTATCACTATAGATTAGTTTTGCCTATTTGCGAACTTTTTAAAAAAAAAAAAAACTTTTCTTTTATGATTTTAGAAGGAGGGAGGGAAATAACATCAATGTGAGAAAAACTGATTGGTTGCCTCCCACATGCGCCCCGACCAGCGACTGAATCTGCAACCTGGGTATGCAACCTGACCAGGAATCAAACCTGCCACCTTTTGGTGTACAGGACAACACTCCAACCAATTGAGCCACACCAGCCAGGGCCTCTTCTTGAACCTCTTGATATTTGTATACATGGAATCACACAGTATATATTATCAATGCATTTTTGAAAAAACATCTGATGAAACTCAAACCATTTCTAATAGATACCTAACAGACACAATACAGTATCTTACATTTTACAATAGGGGTGAATCTATTAAATATATAGGCAAAAACAATATTGTTCTTTTATTTTCACTCTCATATTGAACATTCTTGCTGGTGCAAAAATATTAAAAAAGGAAAATACTAGAAAAGAAGAAACATGAGTATCATGACTTGTAGACAATTAGGTTACCAATACAATCCAGTCATAACAATAGATAATTAAAACTTTAGTAAAGTGGTTAAATAAAATATAAACCCACAAAAGTTAAATGCATTCTCATGTGGTAGTAATAACTAACTAGAAAATACAATTTTAAAAAATATATATTTTATTGATTTTTTACAGAGAGGAAGGGAGAGGGATAGAGAGTTAGAAACATCGATGAGAGAGAAACATCGATCAGCTGCCTCTTGCACACTCCCTACTTGGGATGTGCCTGCAACCAAGTTACATGCCCTTGACCGGAATTGAACCTGGGACCCTTCAGTCCGCAGGCCGATGCTCTATCCACTGAGCCAAACCAGTTAGGGCAGAAAATACAATTTTTAAAAGGCATTCAGGAGAAACCAAGATGGTGGCATAGGTAAACACCTGAACTTGCTGCCTCGCACAACAACTTCAAAACTACAACTAAAAGACAAAACGGACATCATCCAGAACCACAGGAAGGCTGGCTGAGTGGAAATTCTACAACTAGAAGGAAAGAGAAAAGCACACTGAGACTCAGAGGAGCTGCGGAAGCAAAGTGCAGAGGTACGGAGGAGGCACATGCGTGGAAAGGGGCTGGCAACTGAAAATGTGGTTGTCTTTCTCAATCGGGAGGGAGACACAAGCCCCCGACTGCTCTGAACTCCAGTTCCGGGAGAGACTCTGGGGACCCAGACTCATACAGGAAGAAACTGGACTGTCTGGCATCGGGCAGAACTTGAGGGCGGCTTTCTCTCAGAGGTGCTTGCAGCGATTACCAAGGGATAGAAACTAAGACCCGGGGGCCTCTTAGGGCAGGGCTGATGGGAAGCCATTGCTGTTTTCTCCGCCCTGAGACTCCGCCCCCTCCAAGCTGTGCGCAGAGGCTTTTGCATATGAATGGCCTGGTCCTTTGAAATCTAAACTTACCTAACAAACTGCAGCTGAGTCAGAGAGACCCAGAACATCCAAAAGAAGGCCCAAGGCCCCACAGCAGCTTGCATTGCTTCACAGCTGGGCTCATCTGGGCAACTCCAAAACCCAAACTAAGAAGAGGAATCTGCAGATCTCTCTGTAGTTCCTGCTGGGTGGCCTCAGGCAGAGGCTAAATTAGCACCTCCTTGGAGATCCAAGAGCCAGTGTACCCAGGGGTCAGAGTAGGACCATCCAGATTACAACTCCTCAGATCCATAAGGGACACACTCAGGAGGCAGACTCAGTGAGCACCAAAGCCCCACTGAAGCAAGTACTACTACCCCATAAGGGTGTCTCCAGCACAGAAGTTCTCCCAGCATAGACACAGCTGATCCTCACAGCCAATTGGCCTGGAGGTCAATTCCTCCCAGTGATACCAACAACAATCAAGGCTTAACTACAACAAGACTGTGCACACAGCCCACAAAGGGGTGCACCAAGAGTGTCCACCTCAGGTAACTGGGGAGGCTGAGCCACTGGGCTCTATAGGACACCTAGCACACAAAGCCACTCTATCAACTCAGCGAAGCAGCCAAAATGCAGAGACAAAGAAACAGGTCACAAATGAAAGAAATGGAGGAAAGCAAACTACTGGATATAGAGTTCAAAACCACGGTTATAAGGTTTTTCAAGAATTTTCTAGAAAAGGCCGATAAATTTAGTGAGACCCTCGAGGATATGAAAAGGGACCAACTAGAAATTAAGCATACACTGACTGATATAAAAAATAATATACAGAGATCCAACAGCAGACTAGAGGATCACAAGAATCAAGTCAAAGATTTGAAATACAAAGAAGCAAAAAACACCCAACTGGAAAAGCAAAAAGAAGAAAGAATCAAAACATATTAAAGATAGTGTAAGGAGACTCTGGGACAACTTCAAGCGTACCAACATCAGAATTATGGGGGTCCCAGAAGAAGAGAGAGAACAAGATATTGAAAACCTATTTGAAGAAATAATGACAGAAAACTTCCCCCACGTGGTGAAAGAAATAGACTTACAAGTCCAGGAAGCGCACAGAAAGCCAAACAAAAGGAATCCAAAGAGGATCACACCAAGACACATCATAATTAAAATGCCAAGAGCAAAAGACAAAGAGAGAATATAAAACAGCTAGAGAAAAACAGTTAGTTACCTACAAGGGAGCACCCACACGATTGTCAGTTGATTTCTCAACAGAAACTATACAGGCCAGACGGGAGTGGCAAGAAATATTCAAAGTGATGAATAGCAAGAACCTACAACCAAGATTATTCTACCCAGCAAAGCTATCATTCAGAATTGAAGGTCAGACAAAGAGCTTCACAGATAAGAAAAAGCTAAAGGAGTTCATCACCACCAAACCAGTATTATATGAAATGCTGAAAGGTATTCTTTAAGAAGAGGAAGAAGAAGAAAAAGGTAAAGATAAAAATTATGAACAAATACATATCTATCAACAAGTGAATCTAAAAATCAAGTGAATAAAAAATCTGATGAACAGAATAAACTGGTGAATATAATAGAATCAGGGGCATAGAAAGGGAGTGGACTGACAATTCTCGGGGGAACAGGCTGTGGGGGGTGCGGGAAGAGACTGGACAAAAATCGTACCCCTATGGATGAGGACAGTGGGGGGCGGTAAGGGCAGAGGGTGGGGTGGGAACCAGGTGGAGGGGAGCTATAGGGGGAAAAACGAGGAACAATTGTAATAATCTGAACAATAAAGATTTAATAAAATAAAATAAAAGTCATTCAATTAACAGTAACAATGAAAAATATTAAACAACTACCAATTAACCTAGCAAAGGCATACATCTTCATGATATGACAAAAATGACCAAGTGTTACTGAGAGAAATTAAAAAAAAAATTGGATAAATATATCATGCTCTTAAATGAAAGGTTTGAATATCATAAAGACAACAGTTTTTTGAAAATTAATTTATGAGTTTAACAAAATTCCAACTGGAACACCAGAAGAATATTTCACAAAACTCAACAAAAATGCTTCGGAAATTAATTGACAAAAGCACAATACAAAAATCTTATCTAATAATAGACAAACATGTAAATTGACCATACCTCCGCTACTCCCACAGCCAATCAGAGTGAGTATGCAAATTAGAAGGCCAAAGATGGTGGAGTGGCCAGGCGGGGCAGGACGCCTGCTATGAGAGGGAGGGCAGGGGGTGAAGGGATCTACAGGAGTGGAGTACCGCAGTGAAGACAAGACTGCAGACTCCAGCCTGAGTCTGCAGCAAAGACAAAGAAGGCAGAATCTGGCCGGAGTGAAGGCCTGGGTCCCGGGTGCCGGAGGAAAACCGGTGCTGGAAGCCAAGGGAAGGAAAGCCTATTGTACAAATCTCTTCGTGCAACGGGCCTCTAGTACTAAATAACACTGCAGTGGGAACTAGCATTTAGAATTATAATCTTATTAAATGCATAATAATTTAAATGAAAACCTGTGGGGGGGGGTAGTAGGGGCTGGGAGGAGGGGGGATAAAAGGGGGAAATGGGAGATATCTGTAATACTATCAACAATAAAAATTATATTAAAAAAAGAAATGCCTAGTCTCCAAAACATGTTTAATGTGTAAGGACAGAAACAACAAAATAGGGCAAAGAATCAATATTTAACAAATGCTCATAAGTAAGCCATATACTCTAGGGTCAGTAAGTGGCAAACGATGACATGAGCCAAATCTGGCCTGCAGCCTGTGCTTGTAAATAAAGTTTTACTGAAACACAGCTATGCCCATTTGTTCATATACTGCCCTTGGCTACCTCAGCACCACAGATGAGTAGTTATGACAGAGAATGTTGAGTCTGCAAAACCTAAAATATTTACTATCTAGCCCTTTACAGAAAAGGATTGTTGACAGTTGCTCTAGAGCAGTGGTCGGCAAACCGCGGCTCACAAGCCACATGCGGCTCTTTGGCCCCTTGAGTGTGGCTCTTCCACAAAATACCACGGCCTGGGAGAGTCTATTTTGAAGAAGTGGCGTTAGAAGAAGTTAAGTTTAAAAAATTTGGCTCTCTGGGGGGATGAGGACAAATATGTGATACCTTAATCAATAAAGAAATTAATTTAAAAAATATTACATGTTCTAAACTGAGACTTAACTCCTCAAATGTGTTCATTTTACTTGTCCCAAAATAATAACCACAAATATAAAACTTTAAATAATAAATTGTTATTTTTCCCACTGTAAGAATCTTTAATGTGAAATGTTTTCTGTGGGGGAAAAAATATGTTTAAGTAAAATCCTGTGAAATAAATAAATAAAGTTAAAAAAAATTTTGGCTCTCAAAAGAAATTTCAATCGTTGTACTGTTGATATTTGGCTCTGTTGACTAATGAGTTTGCCGACCACTGCTCTAGAGTATTGCTGGATAAAACAGAAAATTATTAAGTACATCAAATCTCTGACAAAAAACTTAAAAAATGATCAGGTCAAAATCTAAATCAAAGTGGGAACCCAGAAAGTAAGGAGAGCACTGAAGTTCCTTTTCTCCCGAGGGCAGCTGTCTAATCCTGAGAATCTGAGCATCAGTTTTGATAACCTTGGAGGAAAGAATGCTCTGAATCAAAGTTAGGGACCACCAAACGTGGGAAGTATTCATTCCCTGTAAAACTAGCACCACAGTCCTGGCCGGTGTGGCTCAGTTGGTTGAACACTGTCCCGTGCACCAAAAGGTCACAGATTTGATTCCTGGTCAGGGCACATGCCCAACTTGTGGGCACCATCCCCAGTAGGGAGCATGCAGGAGGCAGCCAATCAGTTTCTTTTTCACATCTATATTTCTCTCTCTCCCTTCCTCTCTCTCAAGTCAATAAAAGCATATCATAAAAATAAAACTAGCACCAAAAAGAACTATATCGTTTAGGAAAAGGTAGACCCAAATTAACCCCCCACTTCCATCCCCAGGTGTCTGTGTATAAGTAAAGTTACCAGTTGCTGAGGGATTAAATGGGACAGACCCTGAAACTACAAGCCCAAGAAACTTTTCAACCCAATTTTTATACCTGCGTCATTAACACACACACACCCCTCAAGCCATGAATTTAGATTATAGTGATCCTAATTCCTAGGCACTTGGCAGAGGCAAATGCAAAAATACCTCTGGAAGAACACACCTTTATACAAGGCCTTAAATAATGTCTAAAATTTTTCAAGACAGTGTACCAAACACAGACAAAAACAGCCAAACACACAAGGAAACAAGAATGAGAACTAGCCCTGGCTGGTTGGGCTCAGAGGTCAGAGCATCAGCCAGTGCACTGGAAGGTCGCAGACTCGATTCCAGTCAAGAGCATGTACCTCAATTGCAGGCTCGATTCCTGGCTGGTTGGGGTGGGTGCAATAGATGTGTCTCCCCCAAAACTATGTCTCTCTCTCTCCCCTTCCTTCCACTCTAAAAATCAATGGAAAAATATCCTCAGGTGAGGACTAAAAAAAAAAAGAAGAAGAAGAAAGAGAACTGGTTGTATCAGAAGCAAACAGCATCAAGCCTAAGAGTACAAAGCAATTAAACTTATTACGTTTAGAAATATAAAAGAAGCTTGAAACAAGCAGAACTTCCCAAGCAGGGTGGAAGGGTAGTCTATGCACCATTTGTGCAACAGACTTGTGCAATGATTGGTATCAGGCAATGAAGACCCACAGTGGCTTTCAGCATTTAGTACCCAAAAAGTAGTTTGCAATTTCTCTGAACCTCTTTGTTCTAGCTTTTCTTCCCATAAAAGAAACATATCAAAAAAATAAAGAATACATACGTACTAAAATTAATATATAATTAATGTAATTCTATTTAACATATCCTATATAATAAAATCCTAATATGCAAATCAACCGTACGGTGGAACAACCAGTTGCTATGACGTGCACTGACCACCAGGGGGAAGACACTCAATGCAGGAACTGCCCCCTGGTGTTCAGTGTGCTCCCACAGGGGGAGCGCCACTCAGCCAGAAGCCGGGACTGATGGCTGGCGGGTGCAGCAGCGGTGGTGGGAGCCTCTCCCGCCTCCTCAGCTGGGCTAAGGACCCCTTGGGGGATGTCCGTCTGCCGGCTTGTCCTCCAAGGGGGTCCCGGATTGCGAGAGGGCGCAGGCTGGGCTGAGGGACACTCCTCCCCCCCCCCCCCCCCCAGTGCACGAATGTCATGCACCAGGCCTCTAGTGTATTTATGTTTATTTATACCATATATTTAAAGTTTTAAATATTTCAAACATACAGAAAATAGAATAACCATGTAACTACCAACCAAATTTAAGAAGTTAATTTTTATCCTATTTCTCTCTTTTAAAGTATAAAACATTTCAAATATATTATTTATCTATTTTATTTTAATCCTTACCCACGGGTAATTTTCCCACTGAATTCTAAAGAGTGCAAGGGAGGAATGAGGGTGGAGAGAGACATGGAAATGAGAGACACATCGACTGGTTGCCTCCAGCACACGCTCCTACCCAGGCTGGGGAACCCGCAACTCGGGTATGTGCCCTCGACCCTTCCGTCTGCAGGAAGATGCTCTAACCACTAAGCAACCCAGCCAGGGCTCAAGTATATTTAAAATTTCACTCACTCCCCTTATCCTGTTCCCTTCCCTCCCTTCTCATAGATCATCCTGACTATTCTAAAGTGGATGTAGTTTCCCTGCATGTTGTTACTTTATGACACACCTAACACTAGGATCTTGAACCAGCATTTTAACTCTGGGTTTCCTCATCAGCACAACGAAGGCAACAGCCACCTCTCCAGAAATTCTCCTCCCAGTGGACTACAAACCACTTCCTGACAGCCGCCCAGCTAACAACATGGCGGTGCATTTTCCTTCTATTTGCTATTCCCCACACAGAATACCCGCCTCCCCTTCGCAATGTCTGACCGATCCCTCACGCAGTCTCTCCCAGGACTGCTCCTCGGACCTGACAGGGGCACCGGAGTGCCATCTACCCAGGTGGCACGGGGAGCTGGCAGGCGCCTTCTCCATCTCGGGACTTCAGGTGGCCAAAGTTTTTTTGTGTTTTTTTTTTTAAAGTATGTGTGTTTTTGTTGTTGTTGTTGTTGTTGTTTTTTTCCTTTTTCTTTTCTTTTTTTAAATATATTTTATTGATTTTTTTACAGAGAGGAAGGGAGAGGGATAGGGAGTTAGAAACATCGATGAGAGAAACATCGATCAGCTGCCTCCTGCACACCTCCTACTGGGGATGTGCCCACAACCCAGGTACATGCCCTTGACCGGGATCGAACCTGGGACCCTTCAGTCCGCAGGCCGGCGCTCTATCCACCGAGCCACACCGGTTAGGGCTGGCCCAAGTTTTGAGAAACCCAAGGGCCCCATGTTGAGGAAGATGCTTTGGAGTCAAAGTCAACCCTTGGTTCAAATTCTCTCCAAAAGCCCTCGGAGCAGGAACAACCTTTGCGCTTCCGGTGCTCGGGGAGGGCAATGTGCCCCACTTCTCCGAGTCACGCAAATAGAACGCTTGCTGTGTACCAGATACTCCCGGAGGCATTTACCGCACAGACGAAATCACTGAATCCTGACCCAAAACAAAACCATCTGGAAGGGATCCTTTCCCGCACAGGACGGACGGAAACCGAGGCACAAAGTTGAAGTAACAGCGGAATCACGGAGCTGGGACGTGACAGAGCCGGGACGCGAACCCGGGCACCTGACCCGCCTCCCTGGGCTGGGGTTTTGCGAAGCGACAATCGTAAGACAACGGGTGCCACGCACGGGGCACACGGCGGACACTCAAAACACGGCAGCGGACTGGAGGCTTGGAAGACCACAGGACAGAGCAGCGTTTTTGCTTTTTCCTCAGGAGGAAAATGGGGCCGGGCCTAGCCGGTGACTCAGCCGAGGCAGACACCACGGTGGGCACGGGTCTCCCCGCAACGAGAACACAATGGGCGCTGGGCCGGCTCGGCCCCAACACCCTGGGCCACCCCGGCACAGCTCGCCTCCGCCCCGGGCCTGTTTCTCTCAGGGAACCGTCTGGGTCTAGGATCTCGCCCAGGCTGCCCGCGAAACGACAGGGCTCAGCGGACCGAGCAACGGAGGAGCCCGCGGGGCTTTCCCCTCCAGCAGGGCCGGGAAGCCGAGCCGGGGCGGGCCGGCCCTGGGTCCGCGCGCCGCACTCACCTCTCCCTCAGGCTCGGAGCTGGAGGAACCACGGTCCAAACTCCCCGCGCCGGCTCCTCAGCCCGTGCGCCGCACGCCAGCTCACTTCGCGCCAGAAGTCGGCCGGCTCCGATTGGATGCGTCCCGAGAAAGCCGACCAATGCCGTCGCGCCGTGGTACCTGGCCCCGCCCCCGTGCGCTTCCGGGGCAGAGCCGCCGCGCAGGTGCTGAGGAATCACGTGTCCCCCACGCCCAATCATAACTCGGAATGTCAGGTCAGGTGACTACGGTTAAAACCCCGGCTTCCGGGGCTGGCGGGTGCTCTGTTTTTGTTGTGTTTCCTGGTGTTGGTAAAGGCTCTTCGCCCAAAACAGGCGACGGGACCGCGGACTGCGGTGGGATTGGGAGCCCCGGGTTGGAGGAGGGCCTGAGACTTGCCAGTTCCCACAGGCAGAGGTTCTGATCCTCCATCTGAGCCTCGGATGCTCTCTCCTCTCCACTCCCTTAGTAACGCGGGCGCTGCCCCACCGCAACTGTAAGTTGTCATTGACAGGAAAAGGGGTCGCAAACTCAGATGTCTCCAAGGACATGTACAGTCCCTGAGTGAGAAGCCAAGCTGTGGTTCCCGCTGATGGTGGCCACGCGAGAATGTGGCCCTGGGATGCCAGAGCTTCTGCCTTTTGTTTATTAAAATCCTTTATTTCTTTCTCTTTTTTAAAAATATATTTTATTGATTTTTTACAGAGAGGAAGAGAGAGGGATAGAGAGTTAGAAACATCCATGAGAGAGAAACATCAATCAGCTGCCTCCTGCACACCCCCCACTGGGGATGTGCCTGCAACCAAGGTACATGCCCTTGACCGGAATCGAACCCGGGACCCTTGAGTCCACAGGCCGACGCTCTATCCACTGAGCCAAACCGGTTTTGGCTATTTCTTTCTCTTTTTAAGAAAAACTGAAAATGTTTCTTTTTTATGCGTGAAGTGTGCCAGTTTTTAAATTTTACCCCAAAAATGCGGCCAAACAAAACACGCTGAGTTATAGAATAAAGCAAAAAGCAGAGTAACTTAAGCAGATTTTTTTTTATTTCTTAAAAAATTAGCTATTTATTGATTTGAGAGAGGAAGGGAGAGTGAGAGAAACATCGATGGTCTGCCTCCCACACGCCCCCTACTGGGATCTAGCCTACAACCCAGGGATGTGCCCGGACCAGGAATCCAATCTTGGTTCATAGGTTGACGCTCAACCACTGAGCCGCGCTGGCCGGGCTCCGCAGATTTTTAATAGCAAAATGGCCAAATAGGAAGCAGGATAGAGACAAGGTACAAGCTATGAACAATCTCCCAAAAGAATAAAGGCATTAACACTTAGACTTAAAAGGATACCACTTAGAACATTAAGTAGGACCCTCTCAGAATTCAACCAGGTGTGGATAAAAAGGGGCCACATACTAACCTGACAAGCTCAGGGGAGGCCTGCAGGGCTGCCTTGCACACTCTGGACCTAAAATAACCACAAAGGATGGTCTGAAATTAAAACTTTTAAACTAAAAGCAGTTTACGGCAGGTAGTCATGTCCTAGGCCAGAATCTTCCCTGATAAAAGTCAATCTTTACCGTAATTAAGCCTGGCTATTGTCTTTTTTTTTTGCACCTACCATAACATACCTTTGGAATGTCAGGATAACTCCTTTTCCAGACCCCTCTGGACACAACCAATGCACCCGAGTGGAGACCATAAATCCTCTCATTATTAGTACGTTAATTGTTAACTATTCTGTATCCACCTATGTAAAAGATGTCTCTGTCATATTACTTTTTATCCAACCCCAGAAGTTGCCACTTGGCTTTCTCCCGCCTCCTTAATCTATCCCCATTGAATTTCTATAACCCACTTAAGTCTTCTCTTTTGATTGTAATGTATAAAAATAAGGTGCAAAAGTGCCATTATTTCAATCTGTTGAGATTTTGCTTCCCGGCAGTTGTGGACAGTTTGGCTCAAATAAACTCACAAAAATTCTTTACAGATTTAAATGTTTCTTACATTGACAGAGGGATGACACTCAGCTGAAATTGCCTGCTCCACACACTGCCCAAACACTCTGTTTGCCTTTTTCTTCTCTGTCCTTCAGCTTTGTTCCCTTCTCTACTGCCAGGCATTGTGCTAGACACTGGAGAACTTCCTAATGGGGTATACAGTGGGTTAGACATCTGTGAAAGAGGCAGACACTTGTACACTAATAATGACAACATAAGCCATTGGAAAGAGGACGGGTATTATGGGAGCACCCAGGACGGGTATTATGGGAGCACACATGGGCTCCAGAAGGTGTCCTTACACCTGAGAGATGAGTCAGTAACTTTAATATTGGATACTGGGTATTGCCAGGGTTCTGGTCCCAGCCTTACAAAGGCTTCAGCATTCTGGAGAAAGGGGCTGCACGTAGATTCAAGAAGGCGTCCAAAGAAGAAAGATAGTTTTTTGTTGTTGTTGTTATAATTGTCCTATTTTATTATTTTATTGTTGTTAGTCTCTTACTGTGCTTAATTTTATTTTATTTTATTTATTTTTTAATTTCTTTATTGATTAAGGTGTCACATATTTGTCCTCATCCCCCCATTCCCATCCCACACCCCTCCCCACGGATGCCCCAATCCCCTGTTGAACTTAACCATTGGTTAGGCTCATATGCATGCACACAAGTCCTTTGGTTGATCTCTCCCCCCTCTCCCCACTCTCCCCTACCCTCCCTCTGAGGCCCGATAGTCCGATCGATGCCTCCTTGTTTCTGGCTCTGTTCTTGTTCATCAGTCTATGTTGTTCATCATTTCCCCTAGATGAGCGAGATCATGTGTCACTAGAGATATACTTATAAGAACTGAATGTGAGACGAGCAATAATATTTATGCTGACAGGCAAATGAATCAGTCTGCAGTGAGTTTCTTTCTGGACCAACAGTTCTTTTGAGACCCAATATCAATGTCCACCAGTTCCTTATGTGTGCATGTCGGCACTGACCCCCCAGCTCTGGATGGTGGACAAATGGTGGCAATGCAGGTCCGACTCCCTCTGGTTTGGTCTCGGCCGGACCCAGGGGTACGGCTTCACCCGGACTCAGGGGCACGTGGCCTCACTCGGACCCAGGGGGCGCATGGCCTCACCTGGACCCAGGTGCGCGCGGCCTCACCCAAACCCAGGACCCAGCCGAGACTTGGGTCTCCGCGAGGGAGGCGGGGGTCGACCAGATGCCCGTGCCGGGACTTGGTCTCCGCGGGGGAGGCGGGGGTCGACCAGATGCCCTTGCCGGGACTTGGGTCTCCGCGGGGGAGGCGGGGGTCGACCAGATGCCCGTGCCGGGACTCCTTGGTCTCTGGCAGTGGATTAGCGTGATTGGGTTGACCAGTTGTCTGTGCAGATGAGAGGAGCGATTAAAGATAAGGTGTTGGCGGTGGGGGTGGAGCAAGATGAGATGAGTGGTTGAAGACAAGGGGCGGAACCACAGGAAATAAAGATTGCATTTATGCATTTATTTATTTATTCATTCATTCATTCATTCACTTAGTTGTTCGTGCGTTGGTTCCTTCATTCGTTTATTCATTTTAATGTACAGCTCGCATATAATAGTACATTCTTATCATGATTCCACATTTACATAGCTTACAATGCACTGGTGAAGTTGCAAGCTTATCACAGCATTATGCATTTATCTGTCTCTAAAAGGCACAAAACCCCAGAAAACACGTTGCAATGCTTACTGTTCCTATTTCTATTACTATCTACCCTTTAGGGATGTTTCCAGGCGGCGTTGGCGTTGGCGTTGGCGTTGGCGTTGGCGTTGGCGGCGGCCCAGTGAGGGCCGTGTTCGCTTCAAGGAAATTCCTAACCGACAGCCCTTCAGCCGCATCATGGAAGTCTGTCCTTCTTGAATTCTAGGGGAGAGAGAGAGAGAGAGAGAGAGAGAGAGAGAGAGAGAGAGAGAGAGAAGCTTTTAAAGCCCTCCCTGACCCCTACCCCAGCGGCCGACCGACCCTACGTTCCTGCCACCCTGGCGGCGGTGACGACGATGACACCCGACACCCGTTCTTGTCATGCACCACCTGACTGGCAACCGCTTTTCTAACCCTCAAACAAATCGAGGGGGGCCCACCCCCAACAGACCCCCCTACACTTTGTTCCAAGGCAGGGGGTCCGGGGAGGCGCGGGGCGCGGGGCGCGGGGGGTGGGGGGTGGGGAGCAAATATGCTCCACCTCGTGCAATACAGTGGACTATGTCACACACCCCTCCTCCTTTCACTCCAGCTTTCCCGCTCCTCCCCTTGCCTCAGGTTTCAGTCTCTGCCAAGTGCAAGCGGCGGGCGACCTACTACAGAGCCTTGCAGTCAATCAGTACTCCTTATTCTTGTGTGGGTGATCTGATTTTAACTTCACACAGGTTGTTTTCTGCGTAGGTGGCATTCGAGGAAAACAGGCAAAAAAAAAACCACACAAAACCAAAAAAACCCCAACTCAGAATAATACCCATGCCTGGTGTCATTAACTAATGACATTTTGGCATTCTCTCTTCCCCTGCTTCCCTCCCTCCCTCCCTCCCTCCCTCCCTCCCTCCCTCCCTCCCTCCCTCTCTCCTTTCCTCCTTCTCTCCCTTCCTGTTGCTCCCCCTCCTCTACTCCATCCTTGGGCTCACTCACAGTATACATACATACATACATACATACATACATACATACATACATCTGTCCTACACCTGAATATCAACCAAAAACTTGGAAACAACAGCCCTCTGCTGCTGCCAGAGGGGGGGGGGGGGGAAGGAGGAGGAGGAGGAGGAGGAGGAGGAGGAGACTCAAGAAGTAATGCGGTTCCAGAGTAAACATGAATTCATTGTGTACATGCTGTGAAAGGAAAAGCGGCCGTGCCTTTTCAATGACAGCACCCACCCCACACCCACCCCCTTACTGTCATGGATGCTTTTCATGATCCCCTGAGAGGAAGAAAATATCCCCTGTTGCCGAACCCTGGCTCATCACACTGCAGATGACCCTCTTGGACAGATGCAGGAACTGTCTCACTCCCAGTCCAAGAGAGGGTGTTTTGACCTTTGATCTCTTTCTTGGTTTGTTTTCTTTTAATGGTGGTAAGCACAGACCTCCTTTGAACCTCTGATAAGCCTACAGTTTACATTCACACTCCTTTAGCTTGATTTTTAACACAACTCCCTCCCGGGGGTCGGGATCAGGACTTTAGAGTCAACAAGGTTTGCCCAATGAGAGGACAAGCTCAGGGGAGGCCATGCGTGGTGGCCTTACAGACTAAAATCAGTTTGGGGTGGGTGATCCGGTCCTAGGCCGGCATCTTCCCTGACAGAGCCTGCCTATCGCTTTCCTTCTTTCTGGAATCCATGATCACACGTCTTTGAAATGTCAAAGGGATTTTCCATCTTTTCCAGACCCCTGGAATCACAGGCACGGCTCTGTGAATATCACAGATCCCGTCATGATTACTGAGTTCATGATTGACTATGAACTAGCCTACACCCACCTACCTACAAGAAGTATTTGTCCATCATTTGACTTTGCTTTCTCCCGCTCCCCTAGAATATCACCAGTGGATTTCATGTCACCCACGTACGGTCTCCACTTTGGATTGGAGTGTATATAAAATAAGGTGCGGGGGTGCGGGGGGGGGGCGACATTGCCATTCTTTGGAACATTATCTGCAACCATTGAGATTGTGCTTCCCGGCGTGCGTGTGTGCGTACGTGCGTGCGAGCGAGCGACATTTGTGGACAGTTTGGCTCCAGACACTCAGAAAAATTCTTCACAGGTTGGAATATTTCTTACGTTGTTGACAAATGCCACACACGCACACATACATGTGCGCGCACTTCATTCACAGTTGCTGCCTGTGGGGCTCAAACAGGTTTGTCCATTTTTCTTCCTCTTTTTCATGGGGAGGAGGCAGCGAGTGAAATGACCAGTGAATGTGTGATATGAGATTGAGGATTTCCCGTGGAAATCGGGTGGGTGGGTGGGCGGGCGGGCGGGCGGAGGGAGGGAGGGAGGAAGGGAGGGAGCGTTAATCCAATATACTGAGAATCTGCTTCCCTCCCAGCAATTGCCTCAAATGAACTCACAGAAACTCTCCACAGATTTGAATGTTTTTGGATGTTAACATATCCATCCAACATATCCATCCATCCATCCACCCACCCACCCACCCACCCACCCAACCATTAAAGATGAATATAAAAGGGTGTCTGTCGTGAATGGCACACTTGGAACGGTGTGGGAGGGAGGGTGTGGGGGGGGGGGGGCCCCCGCGGGGCGGGGGTGGGGGGTGGATGGATGACAAAAACCGGCAACTGGAGCAGACTGTGCTGGCCGGTCAGTGAGTGACCCGGGGTTATTGAATCAAATCATCCCTTACCAGGCCTCCCGGGACACTCATTGCTCCACTCCTACCTATGTCTCTCCTCCTTGGGAATCTAAAGACACCGAGATCTACTGTTTACCTTCGCCTTGGACCCTGGACTCATGCCCCCCAAACCCCTCCCTCCCGCTCCCCACCCCCTCGCGTGATTCCCAAACGGGTGAGGTGAGGGCTGGTTTCTGGGTTTGCAGATGGAGGGCACTCTTCTCCACCCGGACAGGCCGGTTTCTCAAACATCCTCCCTCCCTGAAGTTGGTGAGCTGCGGCCTGAGGGTGGGGGAGTCAGAGAAGCCCGAGGCGAGGTCCGAGGCCCTGATGTCACCGGAGAGCTTTCTGCATTTGAATGAAGCCTTGGAGTGAGATCCATTGGAATGAATCGCCGGGCCCGCCCTGACCTGACCTCCTCTCCTCCAGCTTGTTCCCTACCCCACCCCCTACTCCCCATCCCCCGCCCCCAGCTCCCTTCCTCTCATCCCTCAGGTGAAGGGATTTCATTCTAAGTGCTGACCTGGGCCTCTGGGACTGGGGCCGGGGGGCGGGGGGTGGGGGGGGAAGAGGGGATAAAGGGGGACTAGGGGGGAATCACGCAGGCAGGTGGGAAGCTGACTCGATTCCTGTGAGTGTATTTGAGACAAATATGAACAGTCAACAATGATAAGGATAACAAGGAGTCTGGTCCTGCCCAGAGGGGCCTGGAAACACGGGCGTGCCCCTGACATTCCAAAGGAATACAGTTGTCCTATTGGGCAAAAGACAATAGACGGGCTCAGTGAAGATAAAGGTTGACTTTTGTCAAGGTGGGGAAGATTCTAGCCTAGGAAATGGCTACCTGCCAGCCACTGCTTTTAGTGACAGAGTTTTCATTTCAGACCATCTTTGGCGGTTACTTTGTCCCCACACACACACACACACACACACACACACTCCGGCGGCGCCCCTCCCCCCTCCCCTTCGCCGCCGCCGCCGCCCCCCCACCGCCCGCCTAATTAGGTGCTTTTCCACAATCGCCCCTCTCTGCTCAACCCAGCACATCGGGAGAGTTGAGGCGGTAAGAAGATGTGTTGCGCTTTGATATTCTGGAGCCACACACCTCCGACCCTGTACCGACCGCGTCGTCAAAGGGGGACAGTGCTGTTTTAAGTCCTCGAGGACTGGCGAGCGTTGACAATGGGCTAACGAGTCCGTTCGCCTGTTCTGGAGATGTGTCCTTCTATCTGAGCATGTTTTTCTCTGAGGCTCTGCAGCCATTACAGAGCGATCTAGTTTGCAGGGAGCCTAGAGCTCAGGAGGGTCATTTCTGAGAGTCGTAAGGGCTCACGTGTATGCAAAAAGACACACGGATCTGAGAAGGCCTCATTCTCCATTCACTTCCCTGGGAATGGGAAAACGGGTCTAGCTGCAGGCAGGCAGGGTAGCATGCAACCCCGTGGTGCCAGGGACTGGCCAGACCTCTCCATCGTCCGCTTTACAGCCGGCCCCGGTCTCTCCGAGAGCTTCAGTACCTTCACCTCTTAGGGTCATTTTCATTTTTTTCCGAAAGCAGTATGAGTGAGGAGAGGGGAAGATACCCTCTCACAGTCCTCGGAGCATCCCTATGCTCGACTCTGTCTGTTTCCTCTTTGTAAATCCCATTTGGGTTTTTCTACACTCTTCCTAAGGGTGATCTGGCTTTTGACAGCAAAAACAGACTCCTCTACAGTTTCACAGCAGACCTCATGGACTGATTCTGTTGCCTCGCCCTCAGAAACCAGCAGGTGTACACGTCGTGTTCACGTAAAAACATTCAAACCTGTAGAGAACTTTTATGACTTTACTTGAGCCAAACTGTCCACGCTGGCCGGGAAGCAGAATCTCAAGGGGTTGGGACAATGCTCCGGAGAATGGCTGTTTTTCACTTTGTTTTATTCATTCTTTTTTTTTTTTTTTATATATTTAGTACATTTTCATTGATTTCCGAGAGAAAGGGAGCGGGAGAGAGAGAGAGAGAGAGAGAGAGAGAGAGAGAGAGAGAGAGAGAGACACAGAAACATCATTGGTGAGGCGCCAGGACAGAGACCATAGATTCCTTCATTGTTATTGCTTATCATGTGTGTTGTTGCCTGTTAACTATCTATCCTGCACCCACCTAAGTAAAAGAAGTAGGTGTGACCCTGGCCGGTGTGGCTCAGTCAGTGGGTAGAGCCGACGTCGGCCTGCGGACCTTAGGGTCCCCGGGTTCGATTCCGGTCAAGGGCACCTGCCTGGGTTGTGGGCTCGATCCCCAGTAGAGGACGTGGAAGAGACAGCCGATCCATGATTCTCTCTCGTCATCGTGGATGTTTCTATCTCTCCCTCTCCCTTCCTGATTGATTCTGAAGTCAATAAAAATATATATTACACAAAAAGAAAAAAGAAGGGAGTTTAGGCAGCCGCCATTTTAGCTCCAGTGACTTGGCAGCCGCCATTTTGAAATGGCTAAGGTCAACCCCTCCCTTTCATCCTCCTCCCCATCGCCCCCACCCCACCCAACCCCACAACACCCCACCCCACCCCACCCCCGTTTTCATTTCACTGTTTTAACAACACGAAATACAGATACAAAACATTGTACAAGTATACTTTTTACTACATAAAGGTGGAATAATACATTTGTGTTGTTGTTGGTTTTTTTAATATATCTTTATTGATTTTAGAGAGGAAGGAAGGAAGAGGGAGAAAGGGATAGAGACATCCACGATGAGAGAGAATCACCGGTGGGCTGCCTCCTGCACACCCCCTACTGGGGATCGAGCCCGCAACCCGGGCATGTGCCCTTGACCGGAATCAAACCCGGGACCCTCGGTCCGCAAGCTGACGCTCTAACCACTGAGCCAAACCGGCTAGGGTCATTTGTTTGTTTGTTTGTTTAAAGAGAGAGTGGAAGGGAGAGGAGGAGGAGAGATAGGGAGAGGGGGGGGGGCGGGGAGAGAGAGAGAGTTGTTGTTCCACTTGTTTATTCATTCGTCCCTAGCTTTTAAATATATAAAATATATATGTATATATGGATGTGTGTGTGTGTGTGTGTGTGTGTGTGTGTGTGTGTGTATATATACATATACATATATATGTGTGTGTGTATATATATATATAATGTATGTGTGTGTGTGTATATGTATGTATGTGTGTGTGTGTGTGTGTGTGTGTGTATATATATATATATATATATATATATATATATATATATATGTTTTTGCCCTAGCCTGTTTGAGAGAAACACCTATCAGTTGCCTCCAATATGCACCCCAGCTGGGGATTGAACCCGAAACCTGGGCATGCATGTGCCCCGACCTGCAAAGGAATCGGTGACCTTTCAATGCACGAGATGACGCTCAACCAACTGAGCCACATCGGCCAGGGCTCTGTTGCTTCCTGTATGTGCCCTGATTGGGGATCGAACCCACAATCAGTGGCATAAGGGACGATGTTCTAGCCAACTGAGCCGCCGGTCCAGGGCCAAATTGATTGATTTTGTACGTTTCATGGAAAGGACTCATCCAGATTCACCTCATTTGAAACACACATACTACGGGGCACCCCCTCCCCCCGCCCCCACACTTTCTTGTCATTCATAAGGCGAGTCATGCTAAAATCCACAACCACATGACATACAACCGCATGTTGTATGTGTGATGTGTGTGTGTGTTTTCTTGGAGTTCCATACCATTAACCTGAGAAACATTCAAACCTGTAAAGAATTTTTGTGATGAGTTTATTTGAACCAGACTGGCGGCAATTGCTGGGAAGCAGAATCTCAAGGAATTAAAATGTCTTCTATTCAACGCGGGGAAGAGGCCTTTCCAAACCCTAGCTAACGAAGTCTGCAGGCCAGGCCAGGCCAGGCCAGGCCAGGCCAGGCCAGGGGTGAAGGGGTAAGCTTAACTCGACCGCATAGGAGTTTAAGAGCAACCTGCCTCTGCATAGATACACAGCACAGCAAAGCCCAAAGTCCACAAGCAAGCATGTCTGTCTTTGACCTATTTTTATAAATCACCATACAAGGAAGAGATGTAAGTGGTTTCAAACAATGTTCTTCTACACTCTTTCCCGATGTTGACCAGCCAGTGGGTTCCATGAGATCCACTGGTGATAGATGACGGAGGTGGGAGAAAGCAAGGGGGAGGGGCGGGGAGGGGGGGAGAAAGGAATGATTGGATAAGATGTAAAATGATAGTGAGAGGTCAACAATTAACAAGACAACAGTTACAAGGAGGGAATTTGTGGTCTCTGCCCTGGGAGGGACCCTGGGCTGTGCCCCGAGGGCACTGGGAAAAAGGGAAGTGACTAGTTATCTTGACATTCACTAGTCCAAAGAAATGGGATCCTAGAGGCATAGAAACACAATAGGCTCAGCTACCTACCAGTAAGTTCAAAGTTGCTGTCTCTCTCTCAGGGAAGATACCGGGCCTAGGGCGTGATTACCCACTATGAACTGCTTTTTACTTTAAATATATATATTTTTTTCCTTTTTTTAATTTCAGAACGGCCTGGGTGGTCACTTTAGGTGCCTGAGTTTGCAAGGCCAGGCCAGGCTGCCACACAGGCCGGGTTAGCCTGTGGCCCCTTTTCATCCACAGTGCAAAGCTTCTTCTGTATGTACACGTTTCATTTTATCCTATTGTATTCCATTGTAAAGCCTGTACCATTTTATTAACCGATGTCTCCCCCCATAAATTCAATTCCAAAAGTGAAATTAAAAAAGAAAAGAAACGAAACTGAAAGGAGACAGAAAACGAGAAAAGGATTCCCCTGTGAATACTCGCCACGTTCAGGCTTTCAGAGTCCCCCGGGTTTTGGTGTTTAGGGTCCCAGGCCGAAAAGAGTGTTCTGGGGACGTCCTCTCGGTCCTCTGTCACGCTCCCCCCTCCCGCGCCCCCCCCCCCAAAAAAAAAACTTTTCCAGTCCCCCTTTCGCGGCCAGCGCGCGGGGCCTTATGGGGAAACACCAGGTGGTGGACGCCCCGCCGCCCCGCCGCCCGCCACCCGCCACCCGCCAGGGTTCGGCTGGAGGTGGGGGTCCGAGAGGAGATCGGCCACCGCCACACTCACACACCCGCCACACACACCACCACCCCTTCCCCGCCCCCCCCCCCCGCCCCAATAGCGGGTGGCGGGGCGCCTTCCCAGGAGGGCCCAAGGCCCAGGAGCCGGCCCGCTGACGTCCTCGCTGGTTTTCGGGCGCCACCTGGCGGCCGTTTTTATATCGTCTTTTCCTTGCTGCTTTGCTGGCTCCCGGAACTCGGTTCATTCTGGAAACGTCTGGAGTCGCTACTCAGGTGCCGCTGGTCGGCCCCGTGGTGGTGGTGGTGGTGGTGGGTGGGTGGGGGTTTGGGGGGGAGGGAGAGGGGGCACCCGAGCTAAACTGCCCTGTCTTCCTGTTTCTTAAAGGAAGGGCGCTAGTCAGAGCCACTACAGATCCTTTGGATTTTCTGGTCAATGGACTGTCCTGGCCCGCATACCCCTGTGTCCTGTCCTGCCAGGCTTTCTCGCAGAAATACTTCCACGCGAAGCGTTCTTCACCTTTGTTCAAAAAAATAAGAAAGAAAGAAAGAAAGAGCCGAAACCGGTTTGGCTCAGTGGATAGAGCGTCAGCCTGCGGACTCGGGGGTTCCAGGTTCGATTCCGGTCAAGGGCATGTGCCTTGGTTGCGGGCACGTCCCCAGTGGGGGGGTGTGCAGGAGGCAGCTGATTGATGTTTCTCTCTCGTCGATGTTTCTGACTCTCTATCCCTCTCTCTTCCTCTCTGTAAAAAATCAATAAAATATATTTAAAAAAAAAAGAAAAAAGAAAGAAAGAAAGAAAGAAAGAAAGAAAGAAAGAAAGAAAGAAAATGACGACTGCACATGGGACTCGTTTTTGTACCTCAGGCAGTGTAAGAAACCGGGAAGCCAGCCGAGAGAGAGGAATCTGTAGGAACGGGCCTCCCTCATCTCTCCTTTAGCCTCCCCGCCTATTTAGTGGCTTTTCCACAATTGCCTCTCTCCTTTCAATCCAGTATGAAAAAGCGTGGATGTTTTGCCACCTCTCTGGCTCTTCCACGGTCTCCTTAGGAGGGCTTGCCGGGTCACATGAGACACTTAAGGGAAAGAAAACTGTGCCCCCCCCCCCCGCGCCCCCTCCTCTCTCTCCTGTGTGTCAGGTGAATTTTTCAGGCCTGCTCGCTCCACAAACCCTAAGAAGGTGGAGGTAAGATTTTGCCCTCGGTGACATTTTCCTTTCCGGCATCTTTGAACGCTACCAGTGATTTCCAAGTGTTTTCAAACACTTTTACACTGTTCCCTGCCATCTGGAAGTGAATTTCAAGTGGTTTCCAAAACTGTTGTACAATGTACTGCACTTTAGAAGTGATTCCCAAGAGTTGTCCAACAGTCCTACACTGTTTCCTGATGTTGACCAGGGATTTTGTAGTGCTCGCAAACAATTTTAGATAGTTTTCAGACATTTAGATGTGAATTTTAAGTGGTGTCAAATACTGTTGTACAGTGAACTTCTCCTTAGCAGTGATTCCCACGTTTTGTCAAGCGATGTTCTACACTGTTTCCTGATGTGGACCAGTGATTTCCAAGTGCTTTCAAACACTTGCATATAGTTTGCATCCATTTGGATGTGAATTCCATGTGGTGTCAAACACTATTTTACAGTATCCTGCTCTTTAGCGGTGATTCCCAAGTGTTGTCAAACACTGTTCTACACTGTTTCCTGATCTAGATCAGTGATTTTGAAATGCTCGCAAACAATTTTAGATACTTTCCAGCCATTTAGACGTGAATTCCAATTGGTGTCAAATACTGTTCTACAGCCGAAACCGGTTTGGCTCAGTGGATAGAGCGTCGGCCTGCGGACTCGGGGGTCCCAGGTTCGATTCCGGTCAGGTCAGGGGCATGTACCTTGGTTGCGGGCACATCCCCAGTGGGGGGTGTGCAGGAGGCGGCTGATCGATGTTTCTAACTCTCTATCCCTCTCTCTTCCTCTCTGTAAAAAATCAATAAAATATATTTTTAAAAAAATACTGTTCTACAGTGTGCTGCTCTATAGCAGTGATTTCAAACACTATCACTCTGTTTCGTGCCATTTAGAAGTGAATTCTAAGTGTTTTCAAACTCTGTTCTACAGTGTACTGCTCTTTAGCCATGACTCCCAAGTGTTGTCAAACACTGTTCTACACTGATTCCTGATGTTTAAAAAAAAATTTTTTTTTCATTGATTTCAGAGAGGAAAGGGGGGGGGGGCGGGGAGAGAGAGAGAGAGAGAGAGAGAGAGAGAGAGAGAGAGATCAATGATGAGAGAGAATCATGGATCGGCTGCCTCCTACACACCCCCTACTGGGGATCGAGCCTGCAACCCGGGCATGTGCCCTTGGCCAGAATTGAGCGTTGGCCTGCGGAGTGAAGGTTCTATTCCGGTCAAGGGCATGTACCTTTGTTGTGGGCACATCCCCAGTGGGGGGGGGGGGGGGTGCGCGGGAGGCGGCTGATTGATGTTTCTCTTTCATTGATGTTTCTGTCTCCCTTCCTCTCTCTGTAAAAAAAAAAGAAACAGACACCCCCCCCCAAACAATAAAATATATTAAAAAAATAAAATAAAATAAAATAAAATAAAATAAAACCCGTATGGTTTTATGAACCGGTGTCTCTGCCTCGTTTAGGTTTTAGCTCCCGGGCTGCAAAAATGTTTTTGTTATGTCCTCCCTGGAGGGAGGGAGGGAGGGAGGGAGGGAGAGAGAGAGAGAGAGAGAGAGAGAGAGAGAGGGGGGGGGAGGGGGGAGGGGGGGCGCGACTCCAGGGAAGTCTTTCACTTGCGAGTGGGCCGGCCCACACCCCGTGTTGCGGCCATCCCCCGAGAAAGATTTTCCTAAGCCCCCCCTCGACTCCCCCACGCCCCCTTCCGCTGCCGCCGTGCCGTCCCGGAGGATGTTGGGGATGGGGGTGGGGGCACGGGACGCGGTCGGCCCCCCGGGCGGGCGGTGGGGCGCCCTTGCCGGCCAGGGATCTGGATCCGTCCCGCCGCTGACGTTCGCGCCGGTTGTCGGGAGCCACCTGGCGGCCGCTTTTATATCGTTTCTTCCTTGCGGAGCCTCTAAGGCGGAGAATCGGCCTCACTGCCCGGGGCTAAGTTCCAGGATACCGGCAACGCTTTCAGGATTGTGCCGGCGGCGCCGGCCCGTCAGTGGCTGGCCTGTTCTCCGGAGATTGGACCTGCAGCATTATTGAGGGAAGTGAGTCGCTGCCGCCGCGGTGGTGGGCCGCTAGGGCGGGTCGACCAGCGCTCTCTGTTACCTCTCCGCGAGGACCGACCGGGGCCGCCGCCGCCGCCGCTGCCTCCGCAGGCGAAGCCGTGGAGGGTGACTCGCGCCGCTCCGTCGGTGCCTGTCGGGTTCTCCGGTGATTGGACCTGCGGGGCTATTGAAGGTGTGAGTGGTCGCCGCCGGGACGTGTCGACCCGGGGCCGGGGCCGGTGCCGGGGCCGGGGCCGGTGCCGGGGCCGGGGCCGGTGCCGGGGCCGGGGCCGGGGCCGGGGCCGGGGCCGGGGCCGGGGCCGGGGCCGCCGCCGCCGCCGCCGCCGCCGCCGCCGCCGCCGCCGGCGTAGCCACAGAGGGTGGCTTGCGCCGGGACGCCTTCCTGCCCCGACCCGACCCGACCCGTGCCGTGTGTACGCGTTTGCTCCTGCGGGGTCCGTTCATCAGAGGCGCCTTCCGCGAAGTTTTTCAGAGTCCCGATCCGGAGGCGGGAGCGCGCGCCTTCCATGGTCTACCCGGCTGCACGGGCGGGCGTGTGCCCGAGTGCTCCCCGTTCACCGCACTCGACTTTCTCGCCGTTTATCAGAGTCGCGGAGTTCCGTAGGTGGGGGCCGGCAGGGACCGTGCGTGGAGGACGCCGGAGGGCGAGGCGGATCGTTACGGGCGCACGCGTTGGTCCCGGCCTTCGGACACGGGTTCTTCATCGTTTTCCCACAGTCCCGGTGCGGATTCTGGGAGGGCAAGCGAGTTCTGCCGCCCGACGCCGACGCCGACGCCGTCGCCGTGGCCGGGCCCTTCCCGAGACACGGTGGTCGTAGGCGCCCCGCGGAATTCTTTCAAAGTCCCGATTCGGAAGCACGTTTGACCGGGGCCGTGCCCGCGCGGGCGAGATGGTGAGGGAGGCCTTGGACGGGCCGGCCCGCTCCTCTTGCTGCCGCCTGTTCCGCGGCACGCTCTTTACTACGGGCTTCGGGGGTCGACCAGATGGCCCCCCCCCGCCCTTCTTTGGTGGCGATGGGGTCCTGTGGGGTCTCCGGTGGCCGTGACTCGCTTCCGGGAGGCCGGCGTGATCTGTACACAGACGCCCCGTCATCGGGCACAGTCCATGTTTTGCCTGAAGTTGGCATTTTGTACCACGAGATTAGTGTGGACACGCTGTCCCTGGGTATTTGGACGATGGGGAAGTTGTCCCCGGGAGCTTCTCGGCCCGCGACCCGAAGCCTGACAACTCCCCCTCCCGGCCGCACGAGAGGAAAAAGCCAGCCAGCCGTTACGCCTGCCTCGGGCCTTGCGCGCGCGCCGGCTGCTGTGAGTCTCGGGCCCCGTCCCCGCGGACCGTGCCGGACCTCTGCTTGAGGAGGAAAGGTGGCAGGCAGGGCTTACGTGGCGAGGCTTCGGAAAGCACAGGCCCGTTTCGAACGGGTTAGCTTTTGCCTCGTTTTCCTTCTCGATGCTTTTGCCGCGCTTGATCGATGTGGTGACGTTGCGCTCTCCCGGGCCGGGCCTAAGCCGCGCCAGACGAGGGACGGACATTCCTTGGCGAATGGGATCGCTCTTCTCGCTCTGCCCGCGGGCCCCTCGCCTCTCCACCCCCGCCCCCCGTCCGGTGGCGGCGTGTGGAAGGGAGGGAAAAGGGGTGCGGAACCCGGCCCGACCTCGGTGTTTCACGCCCGTGGTCTCTCTGACGGAGCGGACACTCTCCGCTAAGCCTTCCCGGCTGCGTCTTGCGGGCCGCCCCTCCCCGCGGCGGGGAGGGGGGCGTCCCGCCGTCGCGTCGCACGCGCCTTCCCCCGTTGGGCGTGCGGGCGCTGTTGGCCCTCGGTTGGTGCCCCTGGAGCGCTCCAGGACGCCCTTCAGGTGCCTGAGGCCGAGCAGGTGGTGTCGTTTCCCGTTCCCCGCGAGCCCCCCGCCGGGCCACCGCTGTCGGTGGTGCCGTGGAAAGGAGCACCGGGGGAGGAGTCTTGGCCGGACAAGGGGAAGGCACGCCCGTCCCCCTCGCGTGAGGGGGGCCCGGGTTTCGAAACGCTGTGTGCCGCGCCGGGCGATCGCGATGAGGCCGAGTCAGCGATGGCCGGCCGCTGGCTTGACCCGTGAGAGGTTTTTTTTTTTTTTTTTTTTTCCTGCTGCCGTCTGTTCTTTCCTCCGTCGCTAGTTATTTTTTTTCCTGTCTGCGTCGTTGCCGGTCTTCCCGACGCAGCATCGCGGGGCTCTCTGCTTTTAGCTAACTGTGGATGGAGGCCCCCCGGTGAGTCAAAAGAGGACGAAGGCCCGAGGCAGCACGGGCTCGTTCCCTCCCTCCCTCTCTCGATGGCCCCTATCGCGAGCGCTCGCGTGTGTTCCCTGTGCTGACTCTCTGTCCAGGTCGGGACTTCCCCCCCGTGCCACCCCCCCGCCCCCAGTGTCGCACGGAAGTGTGGCTTCGCGGGCCCGATGGGGTTGCTGGCGTTGGGGTTGGGGACGACGCGCCCTCGGTGAGGAAGTCCTTCTCTAGCGATTCGAGAGGGTGCCTTGGGGTACCGGATCCCCCAGCCGCCGCCCCTCCTCTGGAAGTGCGTTCGGTAGCCGCCTCTGTGTTCGGGCACTCGGGCCCCTCTCGCGCCGGCTTTGAGGGGCCGAGCGACGACGCAGCTGTTGCC